>NC_141538.1:20177500-20330000 GCF_021556685.1 Rattus norvegicus | reverse complement strand
GGAAATTTAGAAAGTGGTAATATAAAAGTATGTGGAAAAAAGTAAAATACTTAAAGTTGCCAATGTCATTTTAAAGATATTTTTATTTTATGTGTGAGTATTTTACCTGCATGTATACATGGGCGTCATGTTAGTGCTGTGAACTGAGCTCAGATCCTCTGCAAAAACAGCAAGTACTCTTACTGATGAGTTGAATATATATATTTCTTTTCTAGGGGAAGAAAAGGATGAATAATTTATATTATCTACATTCAACATTATTATTTAGTCAACAAATTGTTATAATCCTACAATATTCAGGGTAGCATGCTATTGGCTCCCTATGTCATTGATTCTTATACTGAATATAAAATCCGGATAATACAGCCACAGATGAATTAGCAGTTGATATTTTAACAGTCATGTCAATAAATGTAAATGGAAACAATGAATCCCCTTAGCAATGCTGGCAACCAAGCAGCCATACACAAAAGCAGTAATGCTTGACTCACATCAAGAAATTAAATAATAATAATAGGCCAAATGTAAAGCTTAAAATTATAAAACTTTTAGAAGAGAGTTAAAAGTATGAACATTGGTAAAGCAAAGATTTCTTAGCTAAAGAAAAATTACTTTTGTCATAAATTAGACATTATCAAAATTTTAAAATTTGCTTTCTTCAATGGATGCCTTAAAAATTAAAAAAAGCAAATCACAGGCTACAAGGAAAGATTCACAATGCTAATATTTGACCAAATGTTCATATTTAAAAATATACAAAAGCATCCAATTCAATTATTTTAAAAAGCCCTCATCTGAAAAGTAGTAAGAAATTGAATACACCTATTTTAAAGGTAAGTGGATGCAAATGAGCTTGTGACAGTGCTCCCAGTCTTTAGTTATTAGAGAAATAGAATTTACATCACAGCGAGAAGCCACTTCCTATGCGCCCACTAACATCAAGGGTTTAAAGACACCATCACAGCTGTTAATTAGGTATAACTCAGCCTGGCAGGATTGTGCTTAGCTCAAATCTCTAGAGACTAGGTTGGCAGCTTCTCAAGATATTAAATGTATATTTACATATGAGTCATTCAATTCTACACTATTACTTACCTCGATAGATGAAACCATATGTCTACATAGTGATTTTTTCCCCAGGATATCTTTAATGGGTTTCTTCTGACTATGTAAATCTACAAGCCCTGATGTCCACCCTCTGATGGATGAATGAACAAATTGCAGCACAACTCTACTGTAGAGTTTTGCTTAACAATGAAGTGGAAAGAACTAATACGTTCATTGAGGCTGCTGGGTCTCACGAACACTATGTTGAGCACAGTGTGTTCCAGATAACAAATCTAATGTTATCCCATAAACAACAACAACAAAATGGTAGAAAAAAAAAAACCAGAATCCTAAACTGCAAACTGTAAAGCCAGCTCAGTGGCTGCATGGACTAAGGCAGTACTAACTAAAAGGAGACATGAGAATTCTCCTGGGTCGACAGACATGCTGATAGGTGCTGGCAATGTACCTGTTATATGCCTATTAAAACTCATCAAACTGGGAGCTGGTGAGATAGCTCAATGGCTAAGAGTGCTTACTGCTCCTGCAGAAGCCCAGAGTTCAGTGGCAGCTACAAGGGATCCGATGCCTTTTCCTGACATTCAAGAATAATTACACATGTGTTCACAAACACTCAGACAGAGAGAGACATGCATAGGCATAAAATGGAATGTAGGGAATTCTCTCTAAAAGTTCATTTTGAGGACCATGGTTTGCCTTAATGTACCTTCACCCCAAATCATTCTAGGCCATATCAGCTATATTTCCAGATGTATTGGGAATATGTTTCAATAAACCCCCACCCCTGAAGTCTGATGGTCACCAAAGGGAAGAGAAACTTACCTTATTGTTGTGAGTTGCTAATGGTTACTAGGTTCATGTATACAGAGTGCCTTCAGGTAAGGATATCAAGCTACCATGTTTGTGTTGGAAGATGGGTATGTGAGTAGCCCAAGCCAAGTGGAGTCCTGGTTGCTCAGTTATTCCCTATGCTTGATTGCCTCTATGGTAGGAACAAAGTTAGACAACTGTATTAATAAAAAATACAGAACTTAAAACTATCTACTAATGAGAAAACTTAAATTTGATAAATGCCTACATCAAAAAATCAAAATGGGGGTTGGGGTGGGGGATGAACTGTGTTAGTCAGTACCATAATCAGTACTAAGAAAAAAATCAACTACAAGAAGAAACAAAATATATGTAGGCTGATTTTTTTCTGTCTATGGATACTTGGTCCTACTGATTTGTGCTAAGACATGGCATCATAGAAGAATCCTGTGGACAGGCCTGTCTCATGGCAGCTGAGAAGCGAAGAAACAGACAATAACCCAATGTCCCCTTCCAATGTCTTGAGGTTTGGAATCCAAGACCTTCTCAACTGAAGACTGTAACACTTTGATAGGGTGAAAATGGTCAAGTGAGAAGTCTCCAGCATGACTAGGCTTCACTCAAGTGTTGGTGGAGTCAGCATGGGGAAGTTGTCATCCTGCCTTCTTGGAAGTCATGTACCACCTGTCTCTAATGGGGCTGGTGTCAGAAGAAGGCTAGCAGACAGTTAAGACTTTCACAATTGTGCAGAAAAAACAAGGCCATCTTCCTCAACGCTGGGATGTCATGGAGACCATAGTGACTGCCAGACACCAACCTTCACCAAGTGTCAGGGAAAGCCAACTGTGGAACTGGGCTTACATACACACACACACACACACACACACACACACACACACACATACACATGCACACACATACATACCACACACATACACACACCACACACACACCACATACACACACACTCATACACACACGCACACCACACACATACCACATACACACACATACACACGCACACCACATACACACACCACATACACACACACATGCACATACACACACACCACATACACACACAGACACACACGCACACACACACACCACATACACACCACATACGAACACACACACACGCACACACACATACACACACAGACCACATACACACACAGACACACATGCACACCACATACACACACACATACGCACACACACCACATACAAACACACACACACCACATACACACACACCACATACAAACACACACACACCACATACACATACACACACACACACACACACACACACACACACACACACACACACTGGCCCTGACAAGGAAGACTCCAGAGCCAAATGAAAAAAAGCAAACTGAAACAGAAGATCTAAATAGAACCTATGAAAATATGCAAATTTGATACGCTGCTGACATGCATATATCCTAAAGGACGGGAGGAACTGGTACAATGGGTTACCAAATGGCTCATAGAAACTTGCCCATCCTCTGTCCAGTGATGGGTTGTGTGAAGCTCTTAATGTGGCAGCTGTCTTCTGGAGGTCAAAGAGATTGGAAACCAGCATCCAAGAAAAACTCAGAGAGAAAGGGTGAGGAACCTCTTCTATGCATCTATGTGGTCAGCACTGTCCCATTTGGCCTTCAAGGGTAAATAGAGTGACAAACATCCCAGAAATAGTGCTAAGTCTGTCTCAAGAGTTGGACTATGATGATAAGCAGATATACTTTATTTCAATGTGTGATTTAGAACATTTTCTACATTACAGAATAAACTCTCTTAAATGCTTTGAGGGGTGGGAGGAGTCAATTGTTCCCAGGAGATAAAAAGGTTAGTTAAGCTCTGATTCTAGGTTGATGGCTGGCAATCGAACTAAACTGAGAGGAAAGAGAATACCCAGAAAAAAAGCTATAGAGATGGCTTGGCAGTTAAGCACACTTGCTTTTCTTGCAAAGAGCCTGGGTTTGGTTCCCAGCACCAGCAAGGTAGTTCACAACTGCCTGTCACCACAGCTCCTGCTCTGGAGTATCTGGTGCCTTCTCCACTGCCAAGAGCACTGCCTACATACCATGCGTATACAGACATGCAGACAAAATATAAATATAAAGAAAAATTCTTAAGAAAGTAAAACCAAAAGGGATTCAAGAGTGTGTGGCATGGTGGGGACAGGGGCATTAGGTGAAGTCTCACTGGCTCCAGGGCATTGGCTTGCCTAGGGTCACCAGGGCACAGTGCAAAGTGACCAGGTCTTGGCCATCCGACTGCTGAGCCAGGAGAAGAAAACCGCCTTCTAGGTGATGGTGCTTTGCATCAAGTAGGCTACACCCAGTCCAGATCCGGGACAGGAGAAAACAACTGCAACAAAGTAACACTAGCCTGGGGCTCAGCAGACATGTTGTATTTAATCAGTAACCGAGCTGTAGGGCAGCCCCAGGCAGAACAAAGAAGCCTAGAAAGAGAAAGTGACTTCTTTCTCCTTCCTGCGCCCCCCCAACACTCAGCACCATGTTGAAAGAGGGAGGCATGGCTGTCCATCCTCAGAAGATGTCCTCTTCCTGGCCTAAGTTACCACGGATTAAACAGAAGGCTTGATAAGGTTTAAAATAGGATTGAGATTTCCCTCTAAATCGATTCTTGGAATTCTTCGTTTTCAAAATACTAGGGTTTAACATGTAAACCAAACTAGAAAGTAATAAAATTTCCCCAAGATCTCTAGTCTGGGAGGTTTAAGAAAGCATAGCTATAGATCTCTCCTGAGAGACACATCCAGAGCATGTCCAATACAGAGGTCAATGCTAGCATCAAACCACTGAACTGAGAACAGGACCCCCTTGGGGGGAATTAGAGGAAGGATTGAAAGAGGTGAAGGAGCTTGAGACCCCATATGAACAACAATGCCAACCAACCAGAGCTTCCAGGGACTAAACCACTACGGAAAGACTATACATGGACTGACCCAGGGCTCCAACTGCATAGGTAGCAATGAATAGCCTTGTTAGGGCACCAGTGGAAGGGGAAGCCGTTGGTCCTGCCAAGTTGGACCCCCAGTGCAGGGGAATATGGGGGAGTCAGTAAGGGAGATGGATGGGGGAAATACCCATATGGGGGAGAGGGAGGGGAAGGAATGGGGGCTTGTGAACAGGAAACTGGGAAGGGGAATAACATTTGAAATGTAAGTAAAGAAATATATCTAATTTTAAAAAGGAAAAGAAAAGAAAAGAAAGAAAGCATAGCTAAAGCCTACTTGGAGTGAAATAACAACCTTTCACATCTATTACTTGTTACTATTTACCCATCAGTAAATGGGTACCTGTTGCATAGTTGGAGCAGAGGCTGCTGAGTGAAACGGTGCCACGCCCTGCCGTCCCCCCCCCCCCCCCAGCAACTCTGACCTATGGAAACATCAAGTCCAGGGAACATGGATGGATACACAGACCTCCTAATTTCACTGCCCAACACTCTGCAAACAATGCTCATCCTTACAGGAACTCTGCCTGCAGTTATCTCCTGCTTTCCAAAACCAGATCTTCTGAGTAACTGAGGGCTTGGCCCAAGTCAGCCAGCCAAGTAACCTCTCTGCAATGTGAACCCAAAACCATGTGCCTCCAGAGCCCATGGCCAGCCCAAAGATGTTGCTTGCCTAATTTTCCCATGGGAGGTACTTTGTAGCACTCCTTAAAGCATCCGAGGAGCTCCTGATTCTTTATTTTCATTGTTCCTTTGCCCATTTTCATAGATGAAATTTCCAAACCTTTCCCAGAAGGTTTCCTCCCACAACTCGTTGTCACACTAACCCTTCTGTTTTTGAAACTGCAATATTCTAGGACGCTGATGGAAGTCGGGTGAGGGAAGGGGATATATGAACAAAAAACTTCTCCTAGATCCCCAGCTGCTAAAACACAGCTTCCAGTCTCAGGGAGAAAGAGAGGTGGATCAGCTAGAAAGGACGCTGACCCCACAGGTCAGCCAGAGGAGGGGGCCCTGTGATCCGAAGGAAGTGGACACAGGGAGTGCCCGGAAGAGATTGTTCATGCTTTCAAGCTGGGCCAACCCTTATGAGTAACAGAGGGCGTGTAGGTCTGGCTATAAATACCTGCACCTTAGGCCCCCACCCCTGGCAGAGCCCTGGTGTTCATCAGCCTTAGATCCACAATTCCATAGCCGCCCCCACGCTGCATCAGGGAAAAGAAGGTACCTTCCCTTTTCCCACTCCTAGCATGTTGGCCTCCGAACCTGGGTCCCACTTAGGAGGAGGAAGTCTTCTGAGCTGTGGGGCACTGCTGCTCCAGTTATCCCAAGTCTTGCAGTCCAGGGAATCAGATTCTGTGTGTGTACTCAGTGTGGGTCCCTCAGATCTTTGTCAGGGTGGCACTGTCTCTCTCAGAGTAGAGAGTATGTCTTGCTAGACCTCTAGAGGGGGATTCTAGAAGACTTCAGCATGCATGCTTCCCTTGGTCAGCTCCTTCCCAAACCCCAGGAAAATTCTGAGAAAGCTAGCCATCTTCAGGACTTTCAGCACACCACAAGTCAGATAGTGAGCCTTTTGACAAAAGCTGTTTGTTGCCTTGTGCTTGTATAGAATAAAGGTTTTAGGCATGGGGGTGGGGCGAGGTCTGAGCCAAGGGTCTTTAACATGCTAAATAGAACATTAAAGTTAGTAACTGGATCTTTGCCTCAAGGAATCATTCATGAGTTGACTCTGGAGAAGGCCTCTTTTTGTTTATAAAACCTGCTTCCTAGTCGCAGGTACAATTAGTTCTATCAGGAAATCCTCTGAAACAACCGCAGTGCTAATAGGACTCATCTGCGGCAGCAAGGTTGATAAGAAGAAACTCTTCCGGATTGGCCTGGAGTCTCCCTGACGAGCTTTCTGAATTCTAGCTCTTTTATCCTAACCTGAAATGAATCCATGTCCAGTTTCCACAGTGATGTGTGACTCTTCCCTTGAACCTAAGAATTTTGCCTTTCCCCACTTTCGACTGTGAGTAGATTTTCTTCTCACAGCATTTGTGTGTGTGTGTGCGCTACATGTGTGTGTACCTTGTGCCCATGGAGGTCAGAAGAAAGCATCAGATTCCCTGGAACGGAAATTATGAACAGCATTTGGGTACTCAGAATAAACCAACCCAGATCCTTTTCAAGAACAAGTGTTCTTAGCCACTGAGCAATCTCTCCAGGCCCTTTTTCTTACTTACTTATTTTTATTTAATAACTCATCATCTCCAGTTTGGATTGTCCATTGACTCTTGGGTGTGGGGCCATACACTGGAACATCAGTGTAAACCTATCAGTAGCCACACTGTTAAAGAAAACTCACTTTCCCTCCCAGAGAAACCATGAAGTGTCTATAACATGAGTCCCTTCTCACTCCTTGCTAGAATGTTGACTGGTTTGGTCTTGTGCTCTGAGTTCACTTGTGCAGCAGTCCTGTTATTCACAAAACTTTGTTCTGGTCTTCTCTGACTTTGTCTCTTAAAATCTTTTCTCCCTCTCTTGCTTGACAATCCCTGAGCTTTGGGAAGGGCTGGGATTTAAATTTCCCATTTGTGGCAAAGCACTCCTCGGGTATTTATGCTCTGCTCTTTGTCTACATCAGCCACTGTCCCACTCCAGAACAAAAAAAAAAAAAAAAAAAAAAAAAAAACTCTGATGAGATCTGAGCGCTGCATTCATCTATCCATGGGTACAGACATATGAGTTTAGAGGCTAAGTAGTTTAATGCTATGTCCTTTTAGCAAAATAATGGTAGTAGGTTCACTGTTGTGGCCTGTGTTCTTGGCCCTATTTACAGCACCAGGCATGTATTTCCTCCTTTAGTGCAATCCTCAAGCTCAATCAGACCACAGTTGGCCACCTCCCCATAACACTGTATCACTGTTGCAATCCACAGATTTCATAGCTGGATAAGACTGTTGATGGCTTGTCTGCAGTACAACAGTCTGCATAGCATCTTTGGTACTACCATAGTTAGCCAGCAGAGAGGTAGCCAGCTTCCTGGTGAGTACCAACTAGCTTTCCATATGTCCTGTGACCAAAGTGTGTGGTGTATTCAGCAATATCATTTTATCAAGTTCTTTTCTGCAACCAGGAGCGTTTGTTTGTTTGTTTGTTTCTTTCTTTCTTTCTTTTTTTGTGGGGTTGACACTCCTGACCAGCAACTCAAGGTAAGGTATCCCACCACTGCTACAGAGCTTCTAGGATGAATATCATCTCCCATGTAGAGTAATTGCAATTCAACTCTTACATGAATATATATTTAGGAAGTTTATAAAATTGTAGATTCCTATTTAGTTTTTCAAACCTCCAGAGGCATTAAAAAAAAAAAAACTTTTCATTAATTCCACTCTGCAGCCTCATTTGAGGATCACTTGCTCATAGAAGGTAGTGAAAGTCTGTATCTAATTCTACGAAATCGTGTTACAGGTAGGGCCTGGCTCTAATCTAGTGTAGAGAGCCAAGCAAACAAGAAAGAGATTCTTAAGACGTAAAACAATGATGTAGTTGATGGTGAGGTCAGAGCAAACATTCCACGGGGTGGGGAATAAGTGTTCACTCCTTACCATAATGCTTCATGGTCTTCCAGTTCAGTAAGACTTTACGGGAAGGCTCATTTTGGTGGTGGTGCCTTCCTAAAATCCTGGCACTCAAAGACACGTTGGAAGTGTCAACCTGGACTGCATAGTCTTAAGCTGTGCAGTGACACCTGGGGTTTGGGCAGGGGGCAACAGCAAGAGTGAACGAAAGACAGGGACTGACTTTGGAGGAAAGAAAGATGATCACAGAAGAGTACAACAAACTGTCCAAAGATGAAACCAGAAAGACATGACCAATAACCAAGAAATCACCCAATACCCAAAGTTGAAAGACTTTTCTGAAGTGACTTGAGTGTATGCTTCTAAAATTCACTTGTCTTAGGTCAAGAGCAGTGCCCAAAAAGTCGTGTGGGTCAGAGATCTCAGGCCTTACACCCTCTGGCTATCAGTCTTACCTGGGAGTTTGTTGAAGAGTGTGATTTACTCAGAACGGACACTTCAGCAAGCTCTCCCGGACATCTGCATACGCATTCCAATTTGAAACACATTGTTCTATACCAGAATCCAACACAGAATTTCTACCAGTTTCTCAGAGAGTATGAATGTCGATTGCTGGTTTGTGGTATCTCATATAGGCATTCCCAGAACAATGAGTAACCGAGTATCCTCAGCCTGCTTATCTCCTGGTCCTGTGTTATCTGTCTTTTTCTTTCAAAGAAGAAACCAACTCAAGGGGTTTTGTGGGCCGGTGCTAGCAGGCTTTGCTTTGTTTTATTTTGTTGAGGTAGTCTTACTGGTAGCCCAGCTGACCTAGAACCTGGAAATCCTTCTATCTCAAACTCTCCTGGTGCTAAGATTACTGAGCCAAGTATATCACACCTGGAGGGGAGAGGGATGGTTAACAATCAATGAAGTAGCTAAAGTCGCTGACGAAACTGAAGCACCCAGAGTTAGGACTTATCTCCCAGGAGCCTTGATTCAGAGGTTCAGATACTGTCACCTAGGACCCAGATTCTCTCATGTCTTTGCCCTCTCTCCCACTGATGCTTTCTAATGTCTAATTCCCTTGGTACCCTACCATTCTCCTCTGGAAAATAAAATGGCTTCAGCAGTATAGCCTATCATACAGTTGTGCCCGGAGATCTTCCAGTCATAACCCCTCATTGGACCTTGGACCTGAATTTGGTCACATCTCCTGCCTCAACTTGGTAACAATGGCTCAGTGTGCAGGTCTCGTGGAGAAAAGTGACGTTCTCCAATCTCATGGCTGGATGACAGAAAGAAGGCCTCACCAAACACACACACACACACACACACACACACACACACACACACACACACATGCGCTCGGGATATACAGCAAATGTCATCATCACATCCCATCTGGAGAACAGAGAGAGCTCTGCCCCAGTTCTTTCATTTGCTTGCTTGCTTGCTTGGTAGGGTGGGTGGGTGGGTGTGTTTGATGGTGATTGTGGTGGTTGGTTGGTTGGTTTTTACTGACAGGGTTTCTCTGTATACTCCTGGCTGTCCTGGAACTTACTCTGTAGATCAAGCTAGCCTCACACTCTGAGATCCCCTGGCCTCTGCCTCCCAAATACTGAAACTAAAGATGTATGACACCACTGCCTGGCTTGTCCCCAGTTCTTAATGCTCATCAGGTGTTAAAATATTGCATTTTGACCATAAACATTCTTCCCGAAAAGCCAACATAAGAATCTTTTCACCAACATTGTGGATATGGAGGAAAGTATCCAAATATTTCAAAACCACTGAATTTTGGTGTGAAAATATCCAGGATAATACGAAATCCGAAGTAAGCAATAAAATGTGACCATATAATTAGCAGGAAGATATTGCTATTATTTTAGGGCCAGAAATGTAGTTTAGGGATAGAATACAGACCTAGCATGCCAAAGGCCAGCACAAGAAAGAAAGAAAACAAAAAAGAAGCAATCTACTTGAAACTTTTTTTTAAGATTTTTTTTATTTGTAAACTCCTTTTGTTGGATTTTTTTATTTAATTTAAAATGTTAGCCCCTTTCTGGGTTTCCCCTCCAGAAACTGGCTATCTCCCCCTGTTTCTATGATGATGCTCCCCCAACTTACCCACTCCCTCCCAACTCCCCATCCTGACATTCCCTTACACTGGGGGGTCAAGCCTTGACAGGACCAAGGGCCTCTCCTCCCATTGATGTCCAACAAGGCCATCCTCTGCTACATATGCAGCTACAGCCATGGGTCCATCCCTTTGTACTCTTGGAACGGTGGTTTAATCCCTGGGAGCTCTGGGGGTTCTGGTTAGTTGATATTGTTGTTCTTCTTATGGGGTTACAAACCCCTTCAGCTCCTTCAGTCTTTTCTCTAACTCCTCCACTGGGGACCCTGTTCTCAGTTCAGTGCTTGGCTGCAAGCATCCACCTCTGTATTTGTCATGTATTTGTCAGGTTCTGACTTTACTTGAAAGTTTAAGAGAAAAAAAAGTCTCCATAAAAACTTGTATTTCAGGCTGGAGAGATGGCTCAGTGGTTAAGAGCACTGACTGCTCTTCCAGAGGTCCTGAGTTCAAATCCCAGCAACCACATGGTGGCTCACAGCCATCTGTAATGGGATCTGATGCCCTCTTCTGGTGTGTCTGAAGACAGCTACAGTGTACTTATAAGTAAATGCATAAAATAAATAAATAATACAGTGTACTTATAAATATAAATAAACAAACAAATCTTTAAAACAAACAAAACGTTTTTTAAAAAGACTTGTATTTTCAGTAAATAACATCCTACAGGTTTTGGTTTTTGAATGATGGGTTGGTTAGTTTTCGTTTTATTGGGTTTTTGTTTATTTAGTTATTTTGCTGTGGTTTTATCTCATTTTTTTTTGAAACAGAGCTTCCCTGTATAACCCAGACTGGTAGTCAACTGTCAATCCTCACTCCCCACCCTCTGAAGTGTTAGAATCAAAATGTGCCACCCTGCCTGGCTCTCTCACTTGGCCTATTTCACCACGTGAGAAATTTGGATTAGATAATTTACACCAAAACTCAGTTATAGTTTGAAAGCATTTGGATACTTCCCCCATATCCATGATGTAGATGTTGGCGAAGAGATTCCTACACTAGTTTTTTGGGACGAGAATTTATGGTCAAAATGCAATATTTCAAGGTGCAAAACAAAAGTTCCTACGAGGGTGTTGCCTACACTTTCTAGGAATGATCTCAGCTAGAGAAACTGGAAGAGGAACTTCTGCCTGACAGAACTGTATTCTCTCTGTGTCTCTGTCTGTCTCTCCCTCTCCCCCTCCCTTTCCCCCTCCCCATCTTCTCCCTCTCTTCCCCTCCTCTCTCTCCCTCTCCCTTTCCCTTTCTCCCTCTCCCTTTTTCTCTCCCTCTCCCTCTCCTCCTGTCCCTCCTGAACCACACATGTCCTGAAAACAACAACCACAGTTGGCCTTCCTTCCCACTGTACACTACACTTCACACAGGTGTAGGCAATGCCACTCACCTTACTCGGGTTGGGGTGGGGGACCTCATAGACCTAAGATGAACAGGCAGGAGTAGTTACCGACCCAACTGAGTCACCTGCTAAGGATATGTCCCAGCCTTCTGATTTTATGGTTCTGGAGAGGCCAGAAAGATACCCTGGCTGGACAACAATGGGATAGGTGCGCAACTAGAGGTCGAAGCTCCAAAAACAGTATCCACCCTAGCCTGCCACCCCTGCACCCCAGCATAACTAGGCTCGCAAAAAATCCTCTGCAGAAGAACCTGTCTTTAAGGAGCCTGGCCTGGCTGTCCTCTGAGAGGCTCTACCTGAGACAGATGCAGTTACTTACAGCCAACCCTTGGGCTGAGCTCCAGATCCCTATGGAAGAGTTAGGGGAAGGACTGAAGGAGCTGAAAGGGATTGCAACTGTATAGAAACAGCAATGTATCAAGTAAACCAGACCTCTCACAGCTCCCAGGAACTAAGACACCAAACAAAGAGCATACATGGCCCCTGCTACATAGGTAGCAGGGACTACCTTGTCTGGCCTCAGAGGGAGGGAATGTACTTGCTAGGCTTGATGCCCCAGAGAAGGGGGATGCTAGATGGGTGAGGTGGGAGTGGGTGGTGGGGGAGCACACTCTTAGAAGTGAGGAGGAGGGCTCACGGGGGGGGATAACATTTGAAATGTGAATAAATAAAATAATTATTATTAATAATAATGATGAACCTGTCTTTAAGAGTTTACACTAAGCCTAGCAGTGGTGCCCACACACCTTTCATCCCAGTACTGGAGAGGCAGAGGCAGGCGGATCTCTATGAATTCGAGGCCAGCCTGGTCTACATGTCGAGTTCTCAGGACAGTGAAGGCCACACGGAGAATCCCAGTCTTGAAAACAAACAAACACAAAAACAAAAAACAAAAAAAAAAAAAAACAAAACAAAAGGAAGAAAGAAGAAAAACTGTTTCCACTAAAAGCGTACACAATTTTTTTCCTTATGTTTTTCTAATGAAATATGCTTCTCAAGACCCTTCTTCTCATTCTAGCAAGCAACTCAGTTTTTGCATAATTATTTACACAGGCCTGGCGATGGAACAACTGATGTCTCCTAGTGAAAGAGTGGAGATCCACCTTGTAGGACACACAGATGCCAACAAGCACTGCTAACTGGAAAAGTGAGCCTCAGAGAAGAAGGAAATGAGAGCCTGTGTGTCTCCAAGATTGTGGATACAGAAAACAGAAGTGCCAGGGAACACTGGGTAGATATAGCGGTGACGAAGTTTACATCTAGGGCACCAATGACTGTCCTCATGTGCTGTTTAAATTGATAAGAAAGGGGTTGGGGATTTAGCTCAGTGGTAGAGCACTTGCCTAGGAAGCGCAAGGCCCTGGGTTCGGTCCCCAGCTCTGAAAAAAAAAAAAATTGATAAGAAAAAGTAACTGAATAACTGCTATGCAAAAGGGCAATGACCTTACATGGCTACGATGCAGGTAAAGCTGATGATTTCATACTTTTTCTTTACAGACCTTCTACACCTTAGCATCCAAGATGCTGGGAGTCTGAACTGTTCACAAATAGGGGCCACTTTCTCCACAGTTTTCTAAGACAAATTTAAGCAACACCAGCCCTTCGAAGCTCAAGGTTGCAGTGTGCTAGCTGGCTGTACCAATCTCCTCAGCTATTTTTCTGAACCATGTTCATTGAACACCTATCCAGAGACATTCATGACCAGCTGTTTTCTGTTCCACTCCCCAATTCTCGATTCTTTACCTGAAAAAAAAAAAAAAAAAAAAAAAGAAGGAATGAATGCAGTTCTGAAAAGTTAAGTCAAATTAAAACTTAGAAACAAAGGTATTCCATTTTCTCTGGAGAACTCCATCTCATTAGAAGGTACCCTAAAACATTTCCCAAGACCTACATCTGTCTTCCTTGATAAGAGATGATACTTTAGTATTGAAGTTTCTAGTTCCCTTTTCTGCCAGACAATGACTCGAAATGTAATAACTATTCTCCCAAAGGTCTCTCCTATATAACCCCACAGTCCCCAGAGTCCTGGTCATTAATGATGACTTCTCCCTTTCTGCCAGACGCTGGCCACTTGACTTTAGCTACACCTTGATGCCTCGGACACTTTGAAGAACTGGGATGTGAGACTGGGCTGACAGGAAACCCGAACAACTAGTTGCTGCCACACACTTCAGGTTCCTAAAGCAGTCAAGCTGTGATACAGCCCAAAGTCAGAAGCTTGGCCAGGCCGTCAAAGCCTTTTGGTGGTTTGCTGTGGTCACTACTAGCATATTTTATCCCCCACCCCCACCCCTAGCTGCCTAGAGGGCTACTTGGTTCTCAAGTCTGAACCTGCCACCTACTGGGTTCACTAAAGAGCCATTCAATAGAAAATAACACCTTGAGAACCGACATGGGTGCGGCCCTGTAAACCCACACACCAGAGCCTGAAGTAGGGGAGAGAGGTCGTGAGTACCTGGCCAGCCTGAAATACACAAACAAATACAAACCAAGTTACACACACACACACACACACACACACACACACTCTCTCTCTCTCTCTCTCTCTCTCTCTCTCTCTCTCACACACACACACACACACACACACACACACACACACACACTCACACTCGAAATTTAGATCATTTTTCCCCTGCTCGAAGGAAAGCCAGTCTTAGGCAGGTTTCTGAACTGATCCCACCCAGCTCGAAAGGCCACCAAGGGTTGCATGGTAAAGCCCAGTAGGAAATACCTGGAGGGCAAGCCCTCTGCCCTCCTCCCACCCCACCCCACCCCCCGCCTTTTCCCCCCACTATCATATCTATGCTCTTTGACCTCCTTAGTTAATGTCATTCCAGAGATTTGTTAAAATGTCTTCTTGTTAACCGCACCCTCAGTGTGGACTTCAAGAGAGTGAAACCCATCCCTCTGGTATGTGCCTGCACCATGCCTGAAGCTGTCGCTGGCCGCACAACCCTAGAGAAAGGAACTAGGATGGCCACCAGTGAGCCTACGTTTTTTGCGCTTTCCACGTGAGTGTATTTCTTTCTTTGTGTAATGCATTGGGGAAAACATGATCCCTCCTGGAACATAAGAAGAGAGTGAAGGTGAAGCCACAACTCCTTAAAATGAGAATCCTGATTTTCTGAAATGCTGTAAAAATTTAACGGGTATTTATTATTATATTATTAAAAGGATAAATCAGTATTCTGCGTGCTGTATGTACCCCTTCCAGGAAAAAAAAAACACTAAAAAAAATCCCACTTCTCAGAAAAACCTCCTGGGGGAGGGGCGACATCATATGTCCTACTTTTATTAAGGAGCAAAGTGGGTGGGAGATACTGGGATGCCTGAGCTTAAGAAGCAATGACAACCCAAGGAAAATGGAGGAAAAGGAGATAAACGCAACCACATTCGTAGGACAGAGGTAGTTATCACAGCAGGAAATAAATACGACCAACAAACCTAACTTTGGCCACTACAAAAAGCAAATGTTTAACGTAAGTAGTATCAAGCAGGAAAATTTTTTAAAAAGTAAGTATTGATTGCGACATGGTAGGACTGACTCCAGAGAAAGGACCCTCTAACACCTAGTCTCTCTAACATTGCTTGTGTTTTTGCAAGCATGTCCATCGGTTGGGTTTTTAATTATTTTATTAAGTACATAGAGCCCACAATCTCTTTATTTTCAATAAAAGTCTAAATTATTATTATTTTTAAAACTCTTTCTCGTAAATATTTTCAGTCTGATATTCTGGTTTGTGAGCTTCTGACACCTGGTGTGTGTGCTTGTGGGGAGCTCACCTGTGGCACCTACCTGGTGTGTGTGCTTATAGGGAGCTCACCTGTGGCACCTACCTGGTGTGTGTGCTTGTGGGGAGCTCACCTGTGGCACCTGCCTGGTGTGTGTGCTTGTGGGGAGCTCACCTGTGGCACCTACCTGGTGTGTGTGCTTGTGGGGAGCTCACCTGTGGCACCTACCTGGTGTGCGTGCACACATCTGGCACCTGCACTCCCTACTATTACCTACATGCATCTAATTTTTTTCATTTTTTAAAAGCAACAGAATCCTTCCCTTTTATACTGGGTCTCTGAGTTTTCTTTTCAGCACTGCTTTGGGAAGATAGCCTCTGAGAACTGAGGGTTTTAGGAGCCTGGTGTCAGGTTTCGACCTTATAGTGACTGGGACTGGAGATTCTCCATTTGCCTCTCTCCCTTTATTTTGCTCTGTCCCTTGGCCCTCAAAAGTTCTGCCTGTTCAGTCCTTTAAAAGTAAAAGAGAAACTACCATAGAGGACTTTAGGGTAAGAGGCCATTGTGGGGAGAGATGGGAAGGTTCCTTGTCTAGATCTTGCAGTGGGAGTGTCTCCATTGGTTTATCCTCTTAAAAGGGCTTGAAGTTTTCACAAAAAGTTGGGGTTTGTAAAACTCTCCTTTTTCTGTTTTTGTTTTTGTTTTTAGTTGGTTGGTTGGTTCATTGGTAAATTAAAAAAAGTAGATCAGAGCTCAGAAAAAGCCAGTACTTTCTCCAAGCCCACAAAACTAAGCCCCTTCCCCAAGCCAGGTAAATGAAATCTCTGACTCAGAATGCAGAGGATTTTTTTTCTTCTTGGCAACAGTCCTAGCTTTACTCAGAGCATCTTAGGTCCATAACCTTGCTCTCTTGTCTTGCTTAACTTTTATTTCCCAGCGTAACATATTAGACAAAGATTTATAGCCACCAGCCACTCAAGTAGAGAAGATAGGCAAAGCAAGAATTCTTGGATTCTCTGAGATGCCCCAACAGAAAATGGTGGCACCGGGCTGTAGAGATGTCTATGGTGAGCGCTGATTGTTCTCCCAGAGGATCCAGGTTTGACTCTCAGCACCCACATGGCTGTTCACAACTGTACCTCAGGTTTCAGAGGACTTGACAGCTTCATACAGACAAACATGATGGCAAAATGCCAATGCATTTAAAATAAAAATAAATAAGTCATTTTTTAAAATTAGAAAAAAAAAAAAAAGAGACACCAACAAGCACATGCATTCTTCTGTCAACTTTCTGTGCGTTTAGCAGGTGCTAGATCCGGGATACAGAGGACAAACGTTCTGACAGAGAACAAACCTCACTTCTGACAGCCAGTGCCATCTGACGGGCACACATGTCGTAATGCTTTTCCTTCTCTAACAAGTCAGCGGGGGTATTCTATCTGCCAACTGAGTAACTAAATCAAGTAGTTAATGTGCTTTTCTAATGGTTTATTACGTGCCTTACAAAGGAGCACTAAGCTGAGTAATGGCAACCTGACTGCCCTCCTGGCTGTTTTCCTTTGACTCTTCATTGCAGATACTTGTCTCCAGTAACATCGACTTGGTGACTATTCCTTCGGAAATCATTTTGAAAAAAAAAAATGTTTAACAGGGTATCAGTTCTGTTCACCAGTTCAGTTTGACGAAATAAAATCCTCAAAGGTTCCTTCTTAAGCAAGAATCATTTAATTGTTTTGCTCTTATAATTATTTATTAACGTATGTGTGAGTGTGTACGTGTGAGTATATTGTATATTGTGTGTGTAACTGTGTATGTGTGAGTGTGTGTGACTACTATGTGTCTAATTGCGTGTGTATGTGTGCTTGCAGTGTCTATGGAGATCAGAGGATAACTTGCAGGAATCCCTTTCTACCATATAGGGCACAGAAACTGAACTTATTTAGGTGATTAGGATTGGTGGCAGCGATCATTATCTGTTGAGGCACTTACTAGCCCAAGAATAAATTTTATTCTTGCTTTCAGTCAAATTGGTTTTGCTTGGAGCTACTAAGGACTCCAATAAAGAGCACCATTATTAGTCACAATATCATGTTCGGACCTGCTCTACACCAAGCACTTGCACATGACAATTTCTAATATTCTTAATGGAGTTATAGGGGTCAGTGGTGGGGATTCTAAGTTTCTGTATGAGACACTATGCGGTTTGGATTCAAAGCTGCTTGGCTATTCAGGTAAAAAAAAAAAAAAAGCACAGAGCAACCTCCTCATTGAGAAGAGGAGGGAAAAGTGTGATGGTGAAAAAATGGAGGAAATGCAGCTAAGTCCTCAGAGAAGAGAGCCAAACGATGCTCAGGATGTCCCAGGCACATCGTGTGGGAGGAACTTCAGCCTATCCTTCGTCTTCCTTCAGGCGAGAACCCTGCAACCACTTTCCTTCAGAGGAATCTTTTAGATCAGAAGGAAGCACCTTGCATGCAGGAAGAATAAATTCATATTGAAATAATGGTTGTAAAATACCTCTCCCTGTTCACAAAACAGGGCATGGGGGTAGCGAACGTGAAAGATACTGTCTGTGACAGGCACAGTTCTGAGTATTTAAAAAGAAGCCAAGCATGTGGAAGTTTAAGGTTAAGCAAATGTACTTAGTTCTGAGCACTCTACTCCACTTTCCTTGCCTTCCTTTGCCTCTTTCCCTTACTCGTCTCACAACGGATTTAAAGAACACATGGAAGCTGTTTGCAGAGTGAGATGAAAATAAATAAAAACGATGTCATTGTGATATCATCTCAGCTACTTTACCTGAAGTTTAGCCCGGGATGGCTTTAAGGAGATCACTCCAGGTCCTCATGGAAGAAAACAGGTTTATCGTTAGTGTTTTGAGAGGCGTGTAGATTTCATATCATTCTGATGTCTGGATATATCGAGTCATGAAGAGGTTTGATTTCCACCTCTGGACACTTCTAAAGAACTTTGAAAATAGGGATGAGGAAAACAAACCAATTTCCCCACAACGAGCTTATTTCCAAGATAAATGGTAAAAATGTAAATAAATTTGATACACTAAAAATAAAAAGATTAGCTAGGGGCTGGAGTAACCTCAGTGGGCAAGCACCAGCCGAGCATGTGCCAGGCTGTGAGCTCTGTTTCCATGATCACGATTCAGGCACTTGGGTCTCTTCATCTGAATGCAGCAATGCACAAATATTGTGATACCCGAGTCAGTCTTTCAGTTTTTGTTCCCATTTTACACCGTTTGTGCTGGCTAGCTTTAGATCAACTTCACACAAGTAGAAGTTATCAGAGAAGAGTAAGCCCCACTTGAGACAATGTCTTCCTAAGATCGAGATGTGGGCAAGGCTCTAGAGAAATTGTTCAATTTATGATTGATGTGGGAGGGCCCAGCCCATTGTGGGCTGGGCCATCCTCAATTCTATTAGAAAGCAGCTGAGAGGGGGGCTGGGGAGTTAGCTCAGTGGTAGAGCGCTTGCCTAGGAAGCAGCTGAGCAAGGTATGGTGAACAAGCACTGGCCTGGGCCGCCCTATTCTGTCTCCATAAGGTTCCCATGTTGGTTAAGTGGTAAAATTGAACACACAAAGCAGCACCCTTCTCCTTAAAAGAAAAGAATCATTCCCACTTGTGGTGCACCTGGACGCTTCTGTTTGGCTTTTGTCCATCTCGGTGCTGGGCAAGCACTCTAACAGGGAACTGCAGCCATAGCTTCCTGTGCTGGATATTTTGTATTCAGTCCTTCAGTTCTAGGGCAGGAATGAGCTGGAGAAGCTGAGCCCTCTCCCTTTTCAGGAACTCCTGGGCCTCTTTTCTTTACCTCTGTGCAGTAAGTGCAGTTCCTCTGTGCAGTTGGTTAAGTGGTAAAATTGGGCTTTTTATACAATTGTCCAGAACACAAAGAACAAAATCTGAAACGCCCTCCTACAAGTCAGTCAGAGACATGTCATGTTTCCATTCCTGTCACCTTCGAGTGAGTTAGAGTAGCAAATCTCACTTGGATTAAACCATGGAAAGGCCCTCTGGATCAGTCCTGGAATCTAGTAATCACCATCACGGTGGCACCAAGAGAAGTCTACATCTTCACCTTGTCCTATATTACAGGCTCCCTTTAAACTCAAGAGAACAGTGACTGTTAGTTCCTTGAATCATGTCATAAGAAAGGAGAATTCCTCATAGAGATAGTTCTTTGGTTTCAAATATCTGATGTGTGTCATCTGGTTTAAGTTGTCTGTGTTATTTACTGATTAACACCAGGGCTTCTGTAACCCATAGATAGTTGGAAAGAGTCCCGCAATAGATAGAGTCCCACAATGCCAGAATTATCCCTAACTACAAAGGGTATGTGCTTTGTGTGCATGTTACTAGGGAAGAGTTCCTGCTTTTCTCAGCCACTCAGATTAAGGTGGATCCAAATATACAAACATATAAGGCTCCTTAGAACCCAACCAAAACCTGCCCTAGATGCTCAAGGTATTTCTGAAGGATCTCAGACAGTCGGGGGTTGGGGGGAATGGTGTCTTTTATCTGCAGTTTTTCCTCCACAAAGTGTGAAAGAAAAAATGAGACTGTATGGAATGATAAAGCAACCATTAGCAGATTCTTAAGCTGAGTGTTGGGGGAAAGGAAAGGAGTTGGCCTGAAGTCTCTACCTACAAGAGCTGTCTGTGAGGATGAAGACACTTGCATCCTCGTAGTAACATTGCCTCCATAATTGTAGCTGTCTTGTCTTCTCAGCCATACCTTGGGAGCGGTTAAAAATATTATGTGACCTGATTTCCGACTTTGCCCTAAGCGCTCCATATTCTTTTCTTCCTTTCCACCTTTCCCTACTTAGCGTCTTTATTTGAAGAGAGGGCAGTCACATTTCCAGCAGTTGTTTCTTTGGAGTCACACACTAAAATGTCTACAGAAATTTGAACTACCCACGTGACTTCGAAAGTGGGACTGGGCAACCCTTCTGCTTATTACATAGTCTACTGAGAAATTCTTGGGAATCCCTGTAAATGAATTTATGCTCATGCAGAACAGCCTCTCTGGGATCAAAGAAAGAAACAATGTAGAACAAGGAAGAGCACTAAATAAAAATCAGCCTGGAAGCCAGATGGTCTGGGACATGCCTTTAGTCACAGCACTTAGGAGGCAGAGGAATGCAGATCTCTGTGGTCAGTCTGGTCTATATAGTGAGTTCCAAGATAGCCAGAAAACAACAAAATAAAATGAGGCAGGTTTTAGAGACTCTGGTTTCCATGCCTAGTGTCAGGGGTGGGAGGGAGAAAGGAAAAGGAAATAGGTTAGATAACCTCCCAGGGGTGAACTTTACATTTCTAAGTAGAAAATTAAACATGATTATAGTCACTAGAAATGTCCTAAGTAGGGTTGGGGATTTAGCTCAGTGGTAGAGTGCTTGCCTAGCAAGCTCAAGGCCCTGGGTTGGTCCCCAGCTCCGGAAAAAAAGAAAAAAAAAATGTCCCAAGTAGGCTCAACCTGTTTTCTACCCTTCTGTGCCTAGTAATCAGGAATCCTCCTTTTAAAATGTTATACTGACATTTCCAAAAGAACCCATTTAAACCCATCATCTTAGAGTTCTTCACCATATAAATACCTTCTTTGTTGACCAGAATGCGAATTCTAGTGCCCACCTCTGCAGCCCTACACAGAGACTCAGTAAATGCTTTAGGAGTTAGCAACTGGGCTGGGTTTGCAGCTCAAAAGTGGCTCTCTTTATCCCCCTTGATGAAGCTGTGGCCTCAGTGCCCAGCATGGATGGGGACTAGAGAATGAGAGAATACTGCCCAACTGGAAGGCTTTCTCAGATACAATGCGCAGAATGACACTAAGGAAACACCTGGCACAGGAAAAGCGCACAAACCAGCAGTTCCCGCGGTGTCCGTGTGTAGGGCAGCAATCAGCACAGCAGATTTGCAGGGGCTACGGATTGAAGCCTTGTACCTCTTTTTTCTCAACAGGAGATGAGGGAGATAGCTGTTTTGTGCTGTGTAAAGCACACCGCATAAAACTCACTCAAGGGGAATCTTGAGCTTGAAAATGGCAAAACAAGGGAATGCAACCGTCCACATGTGCTAACTCGAGCAAAATGCACGGTGGAAATTATATACTAAAGTTGATTAACAGTCACAACAAATTTTATTTTGATTAGTTTCTCTGACTCTAAAAATGTGGGGATTAAAGGCAAATTTTGTGGGGAAAGGGATAAAGACATTTGGAAGAAAACACAAACGAAAACAGATATATCTGAAAAGCTCTTTTGGCAGATTTCAAGATGACAAAAAAAACCCAGAATTTTTGAACAGCCTTATTAAAGTATACAGAATTAAAAACATTTACAGTATTATTTTTAGAAACCAATATTTTGGAATGTACATAGCAAGTTCATTCTGTGAGAATTTTTTTCGTAGGAGAACAACGATATCACATCTGAACACCCCACTGTTTGTATTTAGGGTTTCTTAAATTTTGTAAGAAAATAGAAAGTTTACAATTAACTATACACTTCTAATTGTGTAATATTTACTGTTGATCTTTAAATTACTTTGATAAAACCAATGTGATAGAGATTTTTTTAAAAAAGATTCCAGGATTTTTTTAAGATCGTGACAAAATTTCTTTGGATCAAGTTGGTGAGATATTAAAAACTGGCTAAAACTGGACAGTGATGGTGGGGAGCAAACCCCTCGAGGCATTTGAAATGAGAATCTCATGTAGCCCTTCAACTGTTCAAGTGGCAGACAAAATAAATTACCATAAATTATATGCCAAGGCAACTTAAAAACAAAACAGCGTGACGCTAAGGATTTCCTTAGCGCTTCCAGGAAGTGTGTAACACTGCTTCTGGCCCGCAGGTCAAATCGGCAACCGTCAGATGTCAGGGTAGTTGCAGTAGTAGACCGCTGAGCTAGCGTCGGACACCACGGAGGAAATGGCTCCGTGGCTGTCCGAGAGGTTCACACCGCAGTCGTGTCCCTGGTAGGGAAGACGCATCTCCGGCTTATACACAAAGTGCAAATACTGTTCGAATTCCGTGCGGTCCACCTCCCCTAGTAGCTCAGTGGGCTGGTTGGGTTCCGTGCCATCCCGGCAGGGCAGAGCCTCGGGAGGTGGAGAAGGCTGCCCCGGACCGTGCGTCGGGTGCTGCTGCGGCGGTGGAGGCGGTGGTGGTGGCGGCGGTGGCTGCGGTTGCAGTGGCTGCTGGGGCTGAGCGTGGAAACCGCGCCCGGCGCTTGCCGCGGGCGAGCCCATCGCGCCGTAGTACAGGTGCAGAGCACTGGGGGGCGCCAGGATCCCCGGCATCGCAGAGCCGGAGGGGTCGGGTCCCACTCGCATGGGGCCAGCGGACGGCTCTGCGGGCACCGCATAGTCCGAGACCTGAGCATACGTGTAGGCTCCGGCCGCCGGGCAGTCCCCTGGCAGCGGGGCAGCAAAGAAAGCCGGGTCCTGCTCCACGCCATCCAACGGGGATGTGTCCGGAGTGGGCAGAGGGTAGCCGTCGAGCGCGGGTGCGCCCAGTCCCTGGCAGTCACGGTAGTGGGCGCCCATGTGCGGGGACATCAGCGGCGGGCCGGCCGGATAGCCTGGCTCCGGGAAAGGCAGACCCAGGCCATCCATGGCCACGCGGCCGCCCTCGGGACCAAGCGCGCCGGCCTGAGGCTCGGCGAGAGCGTGCAGGAAGCCTCCCTCCACCCGTTTCATGCGCTTCACCTGCTTGCGCCGCCGCGGCCGGTACTTGTAGTTGGGATGGTCCTGCATGTGCTGCACACGCAGCCGCTCGGCCTCTTCCACGAAGGGCCGCTTCTCCGCCAAGGTCAACGCCTTCCAGGATTTGCCTGCAGGGAAGGTGGAGAGGCGCGCAGGGTTACCCGGGTGAGCTCCCGCACCCAGGCCCCTCTCCCGGGTAATCGCTCACTGAGCGAGCAAGCGAGAAGCCTGGTCTCAGTACGCTGAAAGTCTTGTATCGCGTCCTCACAGGACGCCTAAAAAGGGCTTCCTCTCTTACCTTTCTTCCCTAAATTCGAAAAACTGGTAAAATCCCCTGGTCTGGGAAGGGGTCGAGCCAGGGGTGCTCGAGTTACCGCTCTGAAGTGCTAAGAAACCCTTATATTTTGCCCAAAGACCAAGGCCAAGGGTTATTTTGGCGAGAGGGAGCTGGAGAAAGGGACAGCCCACTTGTGGTGTGAGGCGCAAGACACCTCTTGGCTCAAGGAGGTGGCTCGGCGATTCTCTGGAGTGCGCGAGGCCCCTGGATCCCCCTGGTCCGACTCACCTAGCATCTTGCTCAGCTCTGCGTTGTGCAGATCCGGGTTCTGCTGTGCCAGCCGCTTGCGTTCGTCTTTGGCCCACACCATAAAGGCATTCATCGGCCGCCGGATGCGAGACTCGGCTTTGGCTCGACTCGAGGTCCCGGCTGGCGCCCCGCTACTCGCCACCACCTCTCCTTTCACCTTTACGTCCCCGAGAGAGCTCAGGGACTCGGCCCAGGGACAGGGGCCCAACCCGGCCATCACCGCGGGCTGCGCGCTCCGAGGCTGGCTCTGGTCGTCACTGGCGTATCCCGCATCCGGGCTGCTCATGGCGCTCCAGACCGACCCCGCGCTCTGCTACGGCCACGGGACACGCCGCTTCCCCGGACCCTGAGGCGGGGATGGGAAGCTTGCCTGGAGATGCCCAGAGGAACTCGTTAACCTGAGCGGGTGCGACCCTCCGGCCGCTCCTCCCGTTAGTCCTAACCTGCTGCGTTAATAGCTCTGGAGATCTACCCAGTGACACTGCGGGTGTCCCCCGGTGCCGCGGGCCCTTTTCTTTATGGACCTGGCCAATGGCGCGGCGGGGGCGGGCCGGACCCTAGTCCTTAGGCCCCCGCCCAGCCGGTGGTCCGAGTCTCAAGTCCCATACCCGCCCCTTTCCCCTCCCCCGGCAGAGCGTTCGGGCTACACCTGCCAGGGGAAAACTGGCTGGAGCCGGGCTCTGGCGCCAAGTCCTCTCGGGGAAATAGGACGGCTGAAATTCAAATGTCTGGAGATATTGCTCACTGTGAAGTACTAGTCCAAGGTTGTTCACGTCAACATACTAGGTATAGGTATTTATTCTATTTTTTGAAAAAAAGTATTACCGAAGACAATTAACTTCGCGTGTTTTTTCAGGGAAAAAAAAATCCTGTTCTTCCAAAAACTCATCATGTTTACATTCTATTAAAAATGTCCAAGGTAAATAACAAGTTGTAAAAAAAACAAAGTTTAATATAAAATGCTTTATCACTATTATTTCACCACTCAATAGTTAAGGGTTCAAGTCTACCCCAAGGAATTTCGCTATGAAACATAAAACACACACACATACACACACACACACACACACACACACACACACACACACACAAACGCTGCCCATATGTGTTCGGCAAAAGAGGCAAGACCTAAGTCTTTCTAAAGACTTGAAAGAAGCCGTGGTTCCATCCCAAACGCCAAGAAATTAAAATATAAAATAACGTGCAAAAAGCGGCAGCAGGAGGGAAAGGATCAGTCCATTTGCGAAGCACATTTTATAGCGTTTAAGCCGGTTAGCCTGACAGATGGTTACAACACCCCCTATATATTTCCTGAGACTGGTATGAAAAGATGAGCACCCTTAAATTTATTTCAAACCTGAAAGTACTTTTTCACGGGCTTCAAACCATGCCTTCCTACAGACCTGATCCGAGCAACCACTCAGCACCCTCCAAATGTTAGCAAACGCATTTAGCCCCTAACATAATCTTTTTCAAGGGCAGCATTATAGCTTCCAGAAGAGGAAACTGAGACTCACGTGCTAAGGCAGAGACACTGGAGGGTGTTAGGAGCACACCTAGCAGCAGCCCTCCTTCAGACCAGAAGCTCCGAAAGCTCCCTGTTGTTGCATTTGCATGTTTGTGTTGTTTTCTAAGAGCTCCAACAGTCAGTCTCACATAGTTTTAAGGGAGGAAAAATTGTGGTTTTAAGGGAGGAAAATTCAAGGACTGGTGAAATAGCACAATTAGAATGCTCACCTAGCACAATTCCTCAGAAAAGACAGTCTATGAGATGCCTAATGCCTGTAATTCTGTAATTCCAGCACTTGAGAGATGGGGGCAGAAAAATATGTTCAAGATCATCCTCGGCTACATATAGAATTAGAGGCCAGCCTGGGCTACATGCAACCCTGCCTTGAAGGAGAGAAAGACAGAGAGAGAGAGAGAGAGAGAGAGAGAGAGAGAGAGAGAGAGAGAGAGAGAGACTCAACATATCAGTTTCCAAAACAAGACTTCTTTAAGGTGAAGGGCTGATTGAAAAAGTATCACTTACTTGTGGCCCATGAGGTAACATGCTGAGGTTTCCTTGTGTTATTTCAGATACCAAGTCTGGCTTACTGGAGGTTCCAAAACGCACAGAGGTTTTGCTAGCTCCTGGCCTGCAGTTTCTGGAACTATCTTGTCTCCAAAGAACTCATACAGAAGCCATTCTTTCTCGAATTTGTTATGTTATAAAGCAATGGCGACCCTCCCATTTAAAGCTGGATGTTGTGCAGAGAGATCCGTGAGAGTGTTTAAAGTTCCAGGTCTTAAGATTCATACAAAGGGGGTAAATTTAAATCTGCTTTAAGAAATCGAAGAAAATAATATTTTAAATTGGTGATTTAAAAGCAATTGGTCTTAAATCTAACTGATAATGTGCTCTTTCTCAAAGCTTTTTTTCCCCTGAAAAACATTGGCTTGAAAGTAAAACAAACAAACAAAAAAATGCATTTCAGATGTTTAACCAAAGGGGTTATAGGGGCAGAGATAGCCATATTACCAATCAATTCCTTAGCCAGGTAATCTTTAAGGAAAAAAAATCGTATCTCTTCCGTTTGTTTTGAGGCAATTTCCCCATGTAGCTCTCCTGCCTCTCAGAAGCAAGGGCGCAGGCCCTCACCTCCACAGTGACTTTTCTCTTTTGCATCTAGTAACCGACATCTTTTTAAAGATCCCAGGGCCGAATTTTCTCTTTCCGTGATTTTTTTTTTTTTAATAAACTATGGGCTTTATTTGAAATGAAGGTTGGAAACAGTAGCGGGTCCAGAATGCATTTTCTCTGTCTTCACTGTCTTGGTTGATTTCTCCGAAAGCTAAGAGACAACGGAAATATAATTCAGGTGTAGGTCTAAAAAATGTATTTGCATCATTTTACCTGGTTACTTGTTCTGTTCTTGCTCCGTGAAGGGAACCCAGCATACTGAGAAAGCGGTTAAAAGCCCAGGGGTGCCAGAGTCATTTACACTCATTCCGGAAGATTAACTACTGATCTGTCTGAGGGAAAGCACAAACGCACTAGGAGTCCAAGCGTCCACCTTTGGGCTCTTCTCTACTCCCGTAAAACAGCCTCCCCTGGACTCATTAGGTAGCACTTTACTTAACAAATCTCTCAGGAAATGTGGCGCTTTCCCAAGACTAGTCCCCTTCCCGTCCTCTTACCTAGATCTAATTTCTGCTGACCATTCTCTTGATAGATACTTTGGGAGAAGTGTTGGGGGCAACCGCACTTCAGACCCGCCAGCAGTTGTGAGTGGACCATGTTTCAGTTTCTTCACTAAATGGGTGTTGGAAGCCGAGTTCGCGACGTTATCAAAGCCAGCCACAAATGCCACATGTAAAGAAGCAAACATCCGGAGCGGCTTCCTGCAAGCCTTGCTTCCCTCAACACTAGAGATTTACTGGGGTGGGGGTGGGTATCAGGAGTAGAAGCCTGGCACGCCTGTCTGCTACAGCCCGCAGCGGTATCACACAACAGTGCAGGATTTCTAGGTGGCTACTGACTACGCCACATCCCCAAACGCGACACGAGGCTCGAAAGGCTGGGGCAAGGAAGCGACTAACGTAACAAGAAGCTGTGTCCATCACTACTTGGGGCCTGTAGGAAGCGAATAGATGATCGACTGTGACCCGAAGTGGGAGAGTCAAAGTCACGCTCTATAGCGAGGCTCTGAGTGAGCGGCTGATTTCTCGAAAGTTTTGTGGTTTGGGTGTTCTGATGGCCAGAGCCTGTTACAGGACACTCGGGTCCAATTGCGCAGGATCCGTGGGCACTCAGGCACATCCGTGGTCTGTGGAGAGCAAGTTCATGGGGGTGGAAAGGGGAGTGCAGGCTGTCATCACCGAGACAGCGCCCCCCCCCCCCATCCTGGCGGATTCTAAGATAAAGAGACAATAGTACCACTGGACGACCTAAAATACGTGCCTCAGAGTCTACCTCTGGGAACCACGAGGGAAGTGACACGGAGCAGAGCGTCGTGCCCCAGGCTCCGCACCTCCCAGGTAGGGCTATGCAGAGCGACGCCGCCAGTGGCACCTTGCACCCGGGCACCAAAAGGCGCAGTTCTCCTCCCCCTTTATACCTTTCGCGTCTCTTCTCAGTCCCCGGTCAGTCCCCAGTGGGTCCCGAGATGGAGATCGAAAATTCGGGAGCGAGAGAGGAGAGGAAAGAGTGGCAAGAAAGACAGAGGTCACCGGCCCCCAAAGTGGCCCAGGACATTCAAGCCAGACCCTGCAGTCTTTGCTTCACTAGCCTCTCCGGTAGGAGCTGAGAATGTTTGGCCCCAAGATTAACTTCGGGGACTCATTCCCCACACGGACAGGAGCGTGCATCTTTAGTGGGCGGGGTCTCACGTAACTGTCCGAATTCCTGTCTAATCGTGGCTCCTCTCCGGCTGTCCCGAAACCCCACCCTAGCAGCTGGCGACTCGAAGACCATGTCCTCCTTCCCGCTTGGCCCAGGCCGAGTTTTTCCGCGGCGAAGCAGGAAGTGCGCTGCTCCCGCTTCAATTCCCAGCTCAGAAAACTGGTCGGGAAATGTTTCTTAGAACCCACACCCCCAACTGTGGTCCCCAGATGAAGTATGGACTCCTTCTCTTTAGTGCCTGCTCAATGGAACCTCAGGTTCTCTTGGGAAGGTGGTCTGAGAGCCAGGACTAAAGCTCGCTCACATTTCTTTATAGAGTCTTCCTTGAACTTTAAAGGCAATTCAAATGTGGCTTGGCTTCTGTGGCTGCTGCAGCCTTTTACCACTGTTGGCACACACACACACACACACACACACACACACACACACACACACACACACACACACACTAGGGACGACTGGCTTCCTAGGAGAAAGGCAATCCTTACTTGGCTGTCTTAGCAGCAGGTCCACTGTGAGCTGAGCACTGGCACTCTGCAACCCGGGTAGGGCTGCTTCCTAGGAATACCCAGTGTGGTTTCTCCCCTGTAGTCTTCTCCCCTGGTTTACTAAGATCCAGCTTCACGTTGTTTGTCTATGAACCTCTAATAACTGTTCCCGGCGTGTGAAAGTGATGCTGACCACACCGTGGGGTCAAGCGCACTGGGTTGTTTTGTTGAGTTTGTTTTGGGCTTTGTTTTGCTTTGTGTTTGCTGCAGAGGTAATAGGCGCCTTTCCGCCAGGAAAACTCTTGCTCCCAAGATCCCCTCTCAGGGTTAACTGCATGGGGCCGGATGGTTGGTTAGGGCAAGGCGTGCATTCTCTGATCATGGAAATGATCCAAGTTAAAAAGCTTGTTGGACTTGCCGCTCCTCAACTCATAAGTGCAACAGGTTTCCAATCGGAACCTAATTTAGCTTCAAAAGCTTCAAAACAAGAGAGAGAAGTTAGGGAGCCTTCCAGGTTTCAGCTGGGTTACTTGAATGTTCTTCTCCATCCATTTGGTGGACTTGCCAACAATGTCTTTGGTTTATTCATAGCAGCAACACAGGGCCTTCTGTTCACTACACCCCTTTCCATCCAAACCACAAGGCTCTCCAGTCTTTACTGCATATTTACGAATAACAGAATGTCCAGATCAAATCCTAGTGTCTTCTTCCTCCTAAACAGGAGCACTAAGGACCATTTCTACAAACCTTAAAGGCTCAACCATACAGGTCACAGGGCTTCTGGAGAGTAATATTCTCCCCCCTTCTCCTTCAACAATTCAATCTGCATCTGAAATCACACATTAGCATTTAAATCCCAGGGCTATCTTAACGCTTTTAGTGCAGAAATCCAGGCTGAAGATGCACATAGATAATTTTACAAGCAGCCATGACGTAAAAGTAAATGTTTGCCTTTAGGGCATTTGGGAATTATCTTTGAAATTAATTTCTTCATAAGCACGGTATTGTTTACAAAGCAGTTTCCCTACCTTATCTGACCCTCCCAACTGCCCCGGACGTTAGTGAAATAGCTATACCTTAGTCCCCTTTTGCTGAAAAAAGAGTGAGGATCAGTGACTTAAGGTCACGTAACAAGGGCCCTTGGACCATCTCATTTCTCTAGCAGGAAACAGTAACAGGTCTTATTATGAATTTATATCATGCTAATAAATAATGAGAGACAAATCGGAATTTACAAGGACTAAATAAAGAAAGATGTTGGTGATGATGGATTAAGGATCCTTGGGAAAGAATGCAGTGTTCTATATGAGAAGAGTTCACAGATAGAAGTAACATTAAAATATGAATGTTAAATAAAGTTTTCTCACTGTGTGCCATGTTCTCTCAGGCTGTGAAGGACATGGTTAGCTTTGATAAACTGTTGCAATTCCATCCTATGTAAATCACTGGTTCTATGTAAATCACTGGTAACTTCAGTATACATTATCAAGCCGATTGTAAAGACATAGAAATGGATAGCAATTAGGTAAATTCTCTCCTCTCTAATTGTTCCAAAGGAAAGAAAATTTCCAATTATCTCCTTATAAAACAGAGAATTAATATATGAAGCAATTAAGTGATTTGTCTGATGCTTCTAATCATCCCAAGAGACAAGGCTGTTCATTTAACCAACAAACAATTACCCAGTCCTGTTAAGGATAAGGCTTACTACGTCATGACTTGTCTGGGAGTGAGCACAAACACGGGGAATGGGCTGCTAAGGACAGGATTCTACCAACAATACATTGGTTGTATGTCCTTGGAATGTTATGGAATCTCTTAAAAACCGTCTGTAAACTGAACCATGAATAATAATATCAATGACCTCTGAGTCTTTATGAAGATTCATTGTTCATAAAGTACTTAAAATGGGGTTAGACACATAGTAAGTACATACATATTTACATCGAGAATGTGCTGAGAGAAACAAAAGCTTCCATTGTACGGGGGTAAATGAATGTAGCAGTAGCAGAAGTCTATTTCATAGCCTTTAATGTCTCTGATAGAAATATCTACAATTGCTACCCTTTTATCAACGTGTATTACAAAGCTTTTCGGGAGGCATCTGCAAACTATTGCATGTTTTCCTGTTATAGTTGAACATGAACATTTTGTACTCTGGTAGTAAGAAAAACTGGGAGGAGGCATATTAACCTTCTAAAGCTCTAAGCCTAGGAGCTAGAGAGATAGTTTAGTGGTTAAGAACACTACCTGCTTTTCCAGATGACCTAGGTTCTATTTCCAGCACCCACATAGCAGCTCACAGTCATCTATAACTCCTGATCCTGGGACTCAGACATCCTTTTCTGACCTCTATGGACACTAGGCACATGCAAGGTGCACATACACACAGGCAAAATACCCATGCACATAAAATAAATAAATCTATTATGAATAAATAAATAAGACTCCAAGCCTCACAAGGAAAAGATAAAGAGAATCATGAAACATTTGTCATTCCATTTAAAAATTGAAACACAAAGAGACACCTTGCAAGGCAACCCTTAACTGCTTGAGTCTAGTGAGGGCCTAGATTCTTTTCCTCGAGCTTTAAAAGCAAAGTTTAATTTTGGTGACTGTGCCTGGCACACAAACACAGCCATTCATATCAAAGAATGACCGATCCACGAATGTGCAAATCTTCCAGCCCAGCGTAGGCCTTTCTGTGCTGGAAAAAAGAATTCTAGATTCTAGCTTGGTTGGTTGGTTTACTAGCTTGGTTGGTTGTTCAAATAACTTGATATCAAGGGAACTAGCAAGTGACTCAAATTGCCTTATACTACGTTGTCTAAAAAGAAAAACAGGTCGGAGGATGATGGTAGATGAGAGCACTTGATCTCTCCACAGTGTTCCTAGGAAAAATAAGTGACAAAATGAACAAAAATCTTTGAAAAGTGGAAGCGCTAAAAGAAACAGGCAGTTCACAGAGGTGCTGTTTACTGTGCACACTGGAGACACAGGAAGTTAAAGAAGATGGTCCACAAATATATGATGCTGAAATGAAGTAGAGGACACAGCGCTATAATAAAAAAATTTTAATGTCTTTTTAAAATGTTTTAAATTGATGGTGTCACAGAAGGTCTCACCTTGGACCCAAGGGAGAGTAGACTGAGTTTGAGGGAGCCAAGACTTGAGTATACTTGAGTCTAAAGTCATTTAGTAAAAAAATGATTACTTCAGTGGTTAGCTAAGAACTGGACTTTAGAAGAAGAAGTAACAACTCTTTCTTTTTGACATTTTTCCATACCACTTCACTTTCCCCAATGCCCTGGTGTTTGTGGGATACTAAGGCTAAGAAAGACTCCAGACCCCACGTCCTGCCTTCAAGTTCTCTTTAAGACACAGAGATCTCTTCAGTCATGAAAGGGATTTTAATTAATACAGCTATGTAAACACAAATAAGTTTTATCTTGTTTTGGATGTATTATTTTTAATGTACTTATTATTATGTGAATTATTCTACAACAATGTATTTTAGGTACGCAGAACAATTCCCAAAGGGGTTAACACACTGTAGGTCCTTCACAGAGAAGCTCCAGATGGTTAATATTGTCTTGTCCTTGTGTAAACAAACAAAGCATCCCTAGATAATTCTCTAGATCTTGTTCTTTCTTTTATTTCTAAATATATAAAAAATGTACAGGGTAGTAAACTCATAGTAATTATTACATGAAACCTGCCATATAAGATATTAACATAAAACTATGGACTACAGGTGTTACGTGAATACATACTATACCTTGCTCTAGCCTGCATGTTAAATTATTTGTATACATGTCATCATTCTCCTGAGCATAGTGCTCTCTCCTCACTCACTCACTAGTGTGCATTCCCCTGAAGTTAGTGTGTGTGGCCATGTAGCCAGTCACTAAATGAACATCATATTTCTACCTGTTTTTCTTTGTTTTCTACTGCTGTGATAAACGGCATGACCAAAAGCAACCTTGGAAGGAGAGGGTTTATTTCATCTGACCACTCACAGGTCATAATCCATTGCTGAAGGAAATCAGGGCAGGAAGTCAAACAGGAAAGTGGAGACAGGAACAGAAGAAGAGACCATGGAGAAATGCTGTTTCCTGGCTTCTGTCCCATGAGTTTGCTTTTCTATACAGCTCAGGACCACCTGTCCACAGTGCCCTAGGCCCTCCCACACCAGTCAGCAATCAGGAAATGCCCTACAGACTTTGCTACAGGCAATCTGATGGGGGCATTTTCTCAACTGAGGTTTGTCTAGATCTTGTCTGACAAAAACCCATGTAGGGACGCGCCCTTATGTCACTGTTATCTAAGTCTCATATCTAGTGTATTTTGCGAACTGACCTAATATTTTTTTCTTTTTCTGGATTTAAATTCCAGAATTGCAGGGAGCACCATGGTATTAAGACTCATCAGTCTCTTTCTGAGTCTAACGTTCAGAGTCATTCTTGGCAAAGGATGTCTGTACCCTAATCAGGCCAATGTTGGCCTATACGTTTTTGAATGAAGGAATAGTAGTGAAAAGCACTAGCGATGTTTACCACTATCTTGTGATTCCATTAGTGTTCCCTCGGTGTTTCTACCTTGAAGTCATCATTTCCCCCTTAATACTTGGCTATTTTTTTCCCTGTAGGGAAACTATGTCTTTATACTAATATCCTAATCAGACTTCCATTCACTAGCCTGGACCTGTACTTGACAAATGACAAATGTCAGAAAAGACTGGTTCTGTTCTTGTTATTCTATGTCTATCCACATATTCCTTCTTTTTATTTGTTGTGTTTTATTCGTATAGGCATAGATGCACAGGTTCTGTACTAACGGTTTGTTCTCTTTAATTGATATTTTTAGATGAGGTTTCCTGTTGTTTCAAGTCTGACCTTCAGACCACCCGTTGAGCTTTCCCTTCATCCTTTGAGTCCCAGTCATTTCTGGCCAGTTCTACACTCTGGCATAACTAGACGTTCTGGATTCATCCTGCACTTTCCTTGCCTCAGTCCTGTTGTGAGCATCTATTTCAGGGAGGAAGCATTTAGAACGGAAGGCCAGGGCTCTACTGGTTCTGGAGGCATCACCACCTCTGCATATTGAGAAGAGAGAGCTCGGAAACGTAACCGTATCTCCACACCACCCCCATAACCATACCTTTGTTTTGCATGGTTTCAGTTGACAACGGTCAAGGACTAGAAATGTTAGTTGGAAAATTCTAAAAATGGACAATTGAAAGTTTTAAATGATTTTTATATTGTTTAAAAATTATTAACCTCTTATAATTGTCTTAATTTATGAATTACATATCATTGAAATTTATGTATAAGACAAACAGTATTAAAGAGGTCAGTATTATCCTTGGCTTCAGTTGTCCACTGGGGGATGTTAGGGCATATACCTAATGGATGAGGGATTTTGTATACACAAGCCCATGCATACTCATATATTCCTATATATAGATGCCTTCATACATGTGTACATATATGCCTTGAGTTGAGGATACACCCAATTCCAATCTCATCCTAAGGTTTTTTTCCTGACTTGCTGACTCTTAGTGTTATACAGAAGTATTCCCAGTTAATTCAAGGCACATGTGCATGAATGCAGAATCCATTTCCCACAGTGAAAACTGAGTGATGCTCCATGCCCCTCCATGCCCCTCCATGCCCCTCCATGCCCCTCCATGCCCCTCCATGCCCCTCCATGCCCCTCCATGCCCCTCCATGCCCCTCCATGCCCCTCCATGCCCCTCCATGCCCCTCCATGCCCCTCCATGCCTGGGTGCTTTCTCACTGTAATCATCTCCCAGCCGTACCATCTTTCCAATCTATACTCTATTTTCTTTGCTTCCATGTGTGGCAGAAATTCTAAGTGGCCCTTCTCCAGTACCTTCCTTCCTCCATACCCCAAAGCAAGAAAACCAAAGAGAGAGGGGCAGTGAGGGGGTCTCAGGAGGTTAGGGCCCTTCCTGCTAAGCCTGACAACAGGAGTTCCACAAAAAAGACATCATTAGGTGGGAAGAGAACATCAACCCTTGCAAGTGGTCCCCTTCCCTCCACATGGATGCACCACACAGATAAATATTAAATAAAGAAGGACACAACACTACTGGTTTAAACTTATATTCAGTTTTGCTTTGCCTTTGAGATGTCTCTTACATCGCCCAGGCTGGCCTGAAACCCAGTCCTTTTGCCTCACTTCCCAAGCTCTGAGGCTGTGGACATATTCTTCTAGGCCCAATTCTCTCATTGAAATTTATTTAAAAATAAATTCAAGTAAAAAATGTAGACATAAGCGAAACCTATCTTCTTGCTCGGTGTCTTTTCCTGCTGGCAAATACGTTTAAAATTAAATCAGAAAGCACTATTTCTATTTGGCTTGAAGAGGGTCCCTCGCAGTTTTGAAATGACAATACTGTACCATTAAAAAAAAAACCCACAAAATAAAATTCCTTGGGCTTGCAATAATACATAATGTAAGACTAGAGATTAGCCTGACCTCATAGGATTTCTCTACTCAAAACTATCAAAGCTCAAGGGCAGAACACTTGTATGGGATAGATAAGGCCCAGGTTTCAACACCAGTACCACAGCAAATAAGTAAGTAAATAAATTAATATTTTAAATGTTTAAGGAGCAAAGCAAAGACATAGGGAGAGAGAAGAGGATTCAGTAACGATGTTAGAATTATTTATAGACATCCTTGAAGGAATACTCCACAGATTGTTGTCACTATTCTGTCCTGCCCCTCTTCCCACAACACTCAATGACCTTACACAAAAATATAATGTATAACAAGCCAGATTTCCTGACTTGTCCCAAGAGTAGAGACTGGCCCATCTAATTTATACTGCTTCTATGCACGACTGAATTTCTAGGAGTCACTGCCATCCTAAGCAGGGCAAAGTTCACAGGGAAGATAAGAAAATGAAGACCAACCACCATGTCTCTAAAACAGTCTAGCCCACTTTTAAAATCCGCACTCACTGATGTGATGCTGTCCCAGGGAAAGATCAGAAGCCAAAACAGTGTGCAGGTCTGGCTCTAGTCACATGATCAGCAAGGGCACTCTACTGGCTAGTGTTATGTCAGTCTACCACAAGATGGTCCTGGGTTCTATGAGAAAGCAGCCACAGCAAGCCACAAGACATAATCCAGTAAGCAGCACCCTCAATGGCCTCTGCATCTGCTCCGGATTCCAGGTTCTTGTCCTGTGTGAGCTTCACTGCTTTTGCTAATGAACTGCTATACAGAATTGTGAGAAAAATCAACTCTTTCTTCTTCAAGTTGCTTCGGTCATGGTGTTTTATTACAGCAGTAGTAGTCCTAACTAAAACAGGCGCTTACCCTGGTTTTTCTCTCCAAGCCAGGCTCTCCCTTTCCCAGTGCATAGGAGACACAGTCAAGTCTACAGAACAGCTGCTGGGAAATGTGCTAGCATAGCAGGGGCAATCGCTGCAAAAGCAAAGACTGTAAGCATGAAGAAGTTGACAGACAGTAGTCAAACATGAGTGCAGTAACTGATGTGGCCATAGTAGGATTTAGCTAGACATGCGAAGTGTATCTTCCTTGTCGGCTCAGTTATAAATCTCCAGCCGTCGGTAACGGAAGGAGCTCTGCAATCTGCTTTTACCAGCACTTATTCTTTTTAACAAATAAATTATAACAGCTTATTTATAAGGATGATTAACAAGAATACATCTGCTACCTTCCTAGAATATTCAATTTGGGTTCTTTGTTTCTGGTTTTGTTTGTTTTTCAGTGCTTGGAATCGAACCTATGGCCTTCCTGCTACCACCAGGCTCTATCCTTAGCTTGACTAGAGCATCATTTTATTAGCAAGAGGATACTCAGTGCATGTTTCTACCTTCATAGTCTCCAATCCTAGCTCAATCCTATACAAATGTCATACCCCAGGGGTAACCTCATGGTCCTCCAGGAATGTGTGGGCTCTTTCTAGCTTTCTACTCCCATCTCCTAGGCCTCTAACTGTTCTAGAACAGGCAAGAGCCTGTGTTCTCTTCCCTTTTTATGTTATCAAGGAAAAGATCATTTTCTGTGGCTAATTCTCATTGTGAATTCAGAGACCATCCCACCAGTAGTAATGAGGTTCCTCCTCAGGTGTATGCCGATGTTCTCTCGTCTGCATTGTTATTTCCTCGCGTATTGCATTCAGTCGCTATATTTATCTGTTTTTTATCTGTCCTTGGCCCCTTGGAAGTGCCTAGCTTAGTGCCAGCTCCCTTGGAAGTCGACTGTGTTGTTCATGGCTTTAGCGTGCTTTGTGCTTAGTACTGTAGTATTTATTCAAGGAGAAGGTCACCAAATTTGTTGAGTGAATAAAGGATTGCTAACACTTTCCCTGTGACCATTGGCTGGAAGGAAGCTGGGGAAATTTTAACTGCATTTTCTCATATCTCCTCTTTTTTTTTTTTTTTTTTTTGTGAAAATTCTCTTCACTCTTAGAGCTTTTATTGCCTTTACTGGAGCTTCATTACATGGCTCTAAGAGAAGGAATTCCTTTAAAAGGGGCTCCTCCGTGATCACGTATTTCATTAACAGGGTATTATCTCAAAGGGTAGCTAAGAACCCCCCAAAGAAGGCTGCTGCTTATAGGAGCCTCTAAGTAATTTGGACTGATTAGGTATCTTAATCGGGTTGCCAGTTAATTGTGTTTGTCTGTGATTAAGAATATGATTTTCACCTGCTCCCCCCGCATGGTCTCTCAGTGTTTGGAGAAAGCCAATCTCCCGTCCTTCATATCTGCAGTGTACTCTTTGAAGGTGTTTGCAGAGGGGATGAGAGCCCAGCTATCACCTGGAGCCTGAATCTGGGAAAAAGGAATCTCTGTCAAGCCACCTGCAGGCTCACCAAGAAAGATTCCTACACCCATGGCAAACAAAGAGATCTGAGGGCCAGCCTCCTGTCCCACCCCCTTGCTCTCTTCCTTGATTACTATTTCGAGGGAGAAAACTCAGTCGCTTTGCAGTATGAGTCACAATTTAGTATTAAAATAAATCTTTAAAAAAAAAGTTTATTGAAGTAGGGTTCTCAGAGCACATCTGTTTACGAATACCAGATTGTCCCTTGACTTTCAATTTGCTGCACAATGATACCTTTAAACCAACAATGAGAAGAAATCACCAGACAAATGAAAGTGCACAAAATGCAAGGACTCATTGTATATTACAGGTGGCTGAAGTCAAATGACTGGAACTGCAATTACTCCCAAGGTGCACCTTGCTTGCTCCTGGTTTCTATGACGCCTCTACTGATCTGGTGTACACAGAGGTCTTCTCATCCATGGACCAGAGCGTCTTAAAGGAGCAGCCCCTTTCCTTTTACATTTTGCAATTTTGTCGCTAGTCCTAAGTTTAAATGGGGAGAGAAAACCAAGATAAGCAACTAAAACAGTAAGGGGGAAAGTTGCATCGCTCCTGAGTACCACCACCTAACAGTGTGCCATTTGCTGGGATGGCCAGGTCGCCACCCCCAGGACTACAAACATGGGTCTTGTGGCATCTCTAGGTGTGTCTGGGGTAAAAGTGCTGGAGGAAATGGGGACGCTTTCAGGTTAACATAACCTCCCAGTGACCCGCTTCTCAACCACACCACTGAATTCTTTCTTCAGCTGCCAAATATTTAAACCCATTTTATTAACATAGCTACTCCTACACACCAAATATTTTTCTTTCTGTTCTACTGATGAGGACTGAAGGGAAGTCTGGTTTGGGGGCATTTAGGAGCACTGGCAGCGGCAGGCACAGCTACAACACATCTGTTGCTCCTGGCAGCTTCAGTGGCATCAGCCCTCTGTGCCTCAGCCTGCGAAGACAATAGGCTCCCAGACACAGTCCACTTCAGGGAGCTGCTGTTTGTGCCTCCTGTGAAATCAGGCTAGGTGGCCAACTTCTGATTTTCTACAAGTTTAAAAACAACCTTTCTACCCTACCTTCACAAGCAGTCGCTGTCCTTCTCGTGACTTGGAAATCTTGACTGTGTTCTTTCTGTCACTCCTACCTCAATCAAATGGCCCTGATGGTAAACTTCCATACATAGGAAATAATGTAATCATCATATATAGGAAATAATGTAATCATCAGTACTCTGCACCAAATGCTACCATTCTAAGCCAGACAACATTATTATAAATTGCAACTAGAGTTTATAATTGTCATTTGATATGAGATTTGGCACACAAACATGCTTGAACAGTATGTCTGCAATTACTCAATTGCCTACTTTAAATTGCAATCAGCCGTGTTCTCAAAGTTGCTTAAATAATGTAACTATTTCTAATTTCAGAATTTCTAAGTAGCAGTTTAGGAGTTTAAATGATCTGTGAATTTTATTACCTACTTTACATATTTATACATTTTCTCAAAACTGAGTGTTTTGAGAAACAGACACAGTGGTCCTTCCATACTCTTGAGAGGGAACTCTTGGTAGCATAGGGTAGAAAATTGTGATGCTGTCAGAATTGAGACAGTATGCAGGACTGCACAGAGGGGAAAAGTGAATTCTCTTATAGATTAATTTTTTGATATAATGGACTAACAAAATATATTTAAATAGTATATTGCATTCTGAAACGTTATATTAGTATAGCTTTTTAAAGGACATGTGTTTAATGGTTTATTTACTACTATATTAAAAGTACAGTAAATTATATAATACCTTGCAGAATATTTCTGTGTATATATTTCAATTTACTTTAGAAATGACCTTGCCAGAAGGTGTTCCTACTGCTTCGCTTTTTTTTTGTTTTGTTTTGTTTTGTTTTGTTTTGTTTTGTTTTAGAGGAAACAGAATGAGAGCAGTGCGTGACTCATCCAGAGTCACAAACAAGAATCTCAGTTTCATTGGTTTCTTGTGCTTTCTCCATAATCTGCACAATGAATTTGGCTTTACACATACAAAGAAATGACTCCACCATCTTCTTGTGAGCCAGTCCTTTCTCCATTACTGGAAGGACTTTGGCTCACTTCGATTCCAAAGGCACTCCAGTGAGGGTTGAGGATGTGGTGCAGCATTCGTCCTGTGTATATGCATGTGTGCATACATGTGTGTGAGTCTGTGAGTGTATGTGTGAGCATGTGTGTAAACATGTCTGTGAGAGCATGTGTGAGTGAGTATGCTAGTGTGGTAAGTGTGTAAACATGTATGTGTGTGTGCATTAGTGTGAGAATGTGATCATGAATGTATGTATGTATGCTAGAGATTGATCTCTGAATGTTCTAGACATTTGACCATTAAGTTATATTCTACCGATTACAGTGTACTTTGGAAGAAATATTTTTATAATAGTGCTCTCTGTGATTGAATGCCAATAACAAATTTAAGGACATAGGATGTAAATATATTGATCCTATAAATCCTCATGGCAGTACATGCTTCAAGTCATTTTCCAAATTTCTTCCAAAGGAGATTTTTCTCAGTGCATCTACAGAGGACCTTGGGAAACTGTACTTTAAGAGTCCTGGAATTCCATTGATAAGTGGCTATTAGCCCAAATGCTTGAATTACCCTAGACGCCTAGAACAAATGAAACTCAAGACGGATGATCAAAATGTGAATGCTTCACTCCTTCTTTAAAAGGGGAACAAGAATACCCTTGGCAGGGAAGAGAGAGGCAAAGATTAAAACAGAGACTGAAGGAACACCCATTCAGAGCCTGCCCCACATGTGGCCCACACATATACAGCCACCATCCAATTAGACAAGATGGATGAAGCAAAGAAGTGTAGACCGACAGGAGCTGGATGTAGATCGCTCCTGAGAGACACAGCCAGAATACAGCAAATACAGAGGCGAATGCCAGCAGCAAACCACTGAACTGAGAATAGGACCCCCGTTGAAGGAATCAGAGAAAGAACTGGAAGAGCTTGAAGGGGCTCGAGACCCCATATGTACAACAATGCCAAGCAACCAGAGCTTCCAGGGACTAAGCCACTACCTAAAGACTATACATGGACTGACCCTGGACTCTGACCTCATAGGTAGCAATGAATATCCTAGTAAGAGCACCAGTGGAAGGGGAAGCCCTGGGTCCTGCTAAGACTGAACCCCCAGTGAACTAGACTGTTGGGGGGAGGGCGGCAATGGGGGGAGGGTGGGGAGGGGAACACCCATAAGGAAGGGGAGGGGGGAGGGGGATGTTTGCCCGGAAACTGGGAAAGGGAATAACACTCGAAATGTATATAAGAAATACTCAAGTTAATAAAAAAAAAAAAAAGAGTCCTGGAATTCTATTCCCTAACCAAAGGATGTGTTGCTCTACCATATTACAAGGACTATTTATTTATTGTGGGAAAGTTAGAAGAATTGTATGTGCAGGTGCATAAGGCCTGGTATGTAAGGAGGCCAGAATTTGACAGTGGGGAATGTCTTCCTGAGTTGCTTCCTCACTTTATCTTTTGAGACAGTCTCTCCCTGAACATAGAAGACATTAATGGGCTAGACTGGCTGATCCTGAGCCCCTGGGATCCTTCTGTTTCTACCTCTGTGTTTTTGTGGGTGTTCCTGACCAAACATGGATTCTCGTACATGTATAACAAGTGCTTTCTTTACCCACTGAGCAAGCTCCTCAGCCCCATGTTTTAAAAAAGAGGATGGAGGTAGAACTTGCCTGCTAGAGTGGTTGCCCAAGCAACCAAAGCACCCCAGATTCAGTCACCAGAACTGCTGGGAGGAGGGGAGCTGGTTTTGCTTCTTTTTTTAAAAATATTTAATTAATTTATTTTTTTAAATATCATGTACATTGGTGGTGTTTTTCGTTCCATATATGTTGTGCGGGGTGTCTGATCCCCTGGAATAGCAGTTACAGACAGTCGAGAGCTGCTGGATATTGAACCAGGGTCTTCTAGAAGAGCAGTCAGTGCTCTTAAACCACTGAGCCATCTCTCCAGCCCCCAGCTTTGCTTCATAATCCCTGATTATATGTGAGATAATGAAAATCCCTAAGAAAAGAACCTTGTTAACTTTGTCACTTTTCTATAGAATAGATGTAGACTGGGCTACAGTTCTGATAATGTAGAGATCACTGGTGTCCAGAACAGTTGTACAATTCTCAGGCTAGCAGTTCTTTGCAACTCGGAAAGTGTTCCCGATTTAATTTTTAAATATGACATTGATTCTTGAAACCATTATGAATGATTAAAGAATACTGCCATAGAGGATCTCACCTTGCTTGATTCTGTTGCTAACAGATGTCTTTGATAGACAGTGTTTGGGGCAGGGTGCTATAGGCTGCTCGGACCTGGGGGACAAGAACTTGGGTCGTTTGGTGACAAACCTATAACCTGATAGTAGTGTATACAGAAGAATACACTAACAAAGTTCAAACAAGTGAACATCACTGTATATGAATTTTATGTAAAAATCCAGTTACCTTGAAAACTTGAAAGCAGAAGCAATCTGAAAAAAAAACTAAAAACAAACAAACAAACAAAAAAAACACCCCACAAATAGAAGATCTGGTTTGAAGCTGTTGGCCGGGGCAGCATGGTCAGGATTTCTCTTCATCACTATGGGCCACCCCAGCGGTAAATAGATCATCTACCCACCCCAGAGTATTTCATAGAAAAATGTTCTGTTCACAAGCTTTTAGCCCAACAGATAAAAATGCAAACATCAGAGCTTACTGGAAACGAATTCACAGACACTTCTAAAAGAGGTTTATTGTTTGTTTTTGATTTGCCTAAAGCATTGTGTAAATTTATTTTGGAGCCTTAAATGAGATCTCTCCTCTCTGTCCTGGAGCGAGGAAGCGCCTTGTTGGCGGTACATGCTCACTCTCTCAGTTCAAGGGGCTTCTGGGCTTCAGGAATTCCAAGGAATTGAAACAATGGATAAGCTTACCTTCAGTCAATCAAGTTCACCATGGCGTGAGCCATGGGATAGGAAGAAAATCTACTTAGCCTGTTCTCTTTGTCCCGATGTGAATGGGCTGGCCAATCTATTTTTATCGAACGTTCCCTCCCTTCATCACTCCGAGACTTGGGAAATTTCAGAAGAACTTAGGCGAGCATTTGGTGGTTTTATATAAGAATGGAGGCTAAACCAGCTTGAAAACAGTGTGTAGGAGAAAATTGTCATTGGCAGTAGATATTTTTTCTCCTCCCCACACGAGATAAAACCACCTTCCGACTAAGACTGAGCATACAGGCATGGGACCCCGACTGTGTTCTCTGGGAAATGGTTTCTACAGGAACCTGAAGAGTAAAGGGCTCTGCATGTCCACCATGGCAGCCAGACTGGTTTCGTTTAAGAGTATATGTGACATATGCCAACACGTGGAGATCAGATCTGAGGGTGCTGGGGTGCATGCCTAACATAAAGCTTTGGGGTAAGTGCTCAGCGCCACTGAAATAAATGAAAAAAAAAAAAACCCCACAAAACACCACCAACAACAAAGCAAAAAGCAACTAGAAATGTTAAAGTTCTTGTAGGTGTGGCCACCCCTTTGTAAATGGAGGTGTCACAGGTAGGGGAATGGAGACACTCCACCACAATGAGGTGGTGTAAATGTTTGCCAGCTGCCTATAAACATCTAACTTTCCTTCCTGCCTCAAAAGGAAGGATTTTCCTAAAGCTAGTTGTGCTAAATTTTCTATTTGGAAACATTTGTCAGAAATAAAAAGTAAGACTCCCTGTAAAATTAAGTAACAAGCCTTATCATTCATTTTGAAATCTGGAAGTGGTCCTCCTCCTCTTCCTCCTCCTCCTCTTCCTCCTCCTTCTCTTCCTCCTCCTCCTCCTTCTTCATATCCAAATAGGTAGTATAACAGAATCAGAATGAAGAAATTTCATTCATTTTGGTTATTGTATAGGTATCCATTTTGCAAAACTTGGTCATTTTTACTTTGGTGGTGGGGGGGATTAGCTATCTCAAAGAATCAGACTTCTTTCTTTCTTTCTTTCTTTCTTTCTTTCTTTCTTTCTTTCTCTCTCTTTCTCTCTCTCTTTCTTTTCTTTCTTTCTTTCTTTCTTTCTTTCTTTCTTTCTTTCTTTCTTTCTTTCTTTCTTTCTTTCTTTCTTTCTTTCTTTCTTTCTCTGCTTTTTGAATTTCATGACAGAGCTTCTGTAAGTAACCCTAGCTGCCCTGGAACTTGCTCTGTAGATCAGACTAGCCTCAAACTCAGAGATTCATCCTCCTGAGTGCTGGGACTAAAGACACATACCACCAGTTTTCTTGACAGCCAATTGGTTGGTTTACACTTTTCCACTTTAACTTAGTTCTCTACTGTAACAGAAAACTACTATAAATGAGAACTAAAATCCAAAGAAAGACAGACCTCTTTTACAGTTCTCAAACCAACAAGCAGACATCACGAACATGTGGGCTGTAAGGAAATTTTCTGTTGTAAACATACATGCAGTTATCACATTCTGTATTTATTTTCCTGATTTCAGAAAGTCAGTTAGCAGAAGGTGGGTTAAGAGTTCTTGTCTTCTACTCTGGTGTTATTTAGACTTCTAAAGAAAGGCTGTATCTAGTTTCAGGAGAGACTGCCTCATAATTCTTTCTGATAATATATTTGAATCAGATGGATTGAGTGTCCACCCAACAAGTATCTGGGGCACAATATCATCTCATTAAATACTGACATGTTCCTATGTATAGTCCCATTTGGTTTTGGAATCATAGAATTTTCCAGAATTGCCAGATCACTGAACTTTGCCCTGAGTAGGTTTTGAACTTTAAAGCAATTATTTATTATATGAATTTATTTCAAAGTATTAGTCAGCAGTAAGTATTCTACCAAGATATTGATTAAAAATTATATTTTAACAAATATTATTTCCATCTGAAATAATATGATTTAACACAGTTTTTTTAAAAAAGCAAAAAGAACACTGAATTATAGAATGTAGTCAGTTTTGGCTGCTTTATTGAGTCAGATCAAACACAGGCTCCTTGCCCGGCAAAGTGGACATGCTAAGTTGGCTCCAGAGCTGATTTGTGAAGCCCATTATGGACTTCACAAAGTATTCAAGGTCGCTTTTCCATTCACTCAGCCAGAATCAATAAATCTCTCACCTGGCTTCTTCGCTGTACTCGTCGTGCTGGTTAATCATGTATGTATGAAGGCATAGTGCATTAGGCTTGGAGAGTCTTCTGATAGGAGCCAATTTTTAACCACCACACTGTTGAAAACTGGAAACAAAAGAAAGCCCTTCTGCCTACTGTGAAGGTGTGTTATCAATTAGGAACCACAAACAATTCTGCTAGCCAATTTCCAGGGTCAGAAATAAAGGCAGTGGAGGAGAGTAGAAAACGGTCTTCTAAAGTTGTTCTAAGGAATCACGACACCAGGAAAATAGAGAGACACAAGCAACGGGAAAACAGCTCCACAAATACAGACACAGCTTCCTGCCTTGCATATGCACATTGAGATGCTTTCTAAAGACCCAGTGCTAAACCTCACATCTGTGTGGTAAGGGGAAAAGAGCTGTAGTCAAGTAGCCCATCCCTCATAATGGCTCTTTTTCTTTTCTCTTGATTATTCTATTTATAATAGTTTATAATCTGAAAGTAGAGGTTTTTTAAAGGTGAGCCATACCATGTACTTTAGAAGTTTTTAGTCAACCACATTCTACCCAAGACCCCTGAGGACACTGTTTGGAGTATCAATGATGGGTCTCCTGCCGTCCCAGATCTGTCTCCCACCTGTCACTCAGTTGCCTGTCTGACTTCGGAATAATCTGCCTACTTCTTCCTTTATAAAATAGAGTGTACACATTATATGCCCGTTTTTGTCGGATTTTTTTGTTTTTGTTTTTTATTCGTTTGGGGGTTTGCTCGGTCGGTCGGTCGGTTGGTTTTGTTTTGCCATGTTTTTGGTTTTTCAAGACAGGGTTTCTCTGTGCAGCCCTGGCTGTCCTGGAACTCACCCTGTAGGCCGGGCTGGTCTCAGACTCAGAGATCCTCATACCTCTACACAGCTCTACATCTGTGTTTAATTGAAGTTACAATTTAATGATGGTGAGTCGTTTTTCTTTTAAGAATTATTTTAGAGATTTATTATTATGATTTTTAATGTTTTGCCTCCCTGGATGTCTGTGTACCAGGTGAGTGTGTGGTGCCATCAGATGCCCTGGGACTAGAGTTACAGATGTTTACGAACTGCCATTTGATTGCTAGGAATTAAACCCGGGTCCTCTACAAGAGCAGCGAGTGTTTTTAACTTCACACAGTATAGAGTTCATTTTAAAGTATGCAGTTCAGTAGTTTCCATTATATCCACACATGTACATCTGTAGCCACCATAAGTGTTAAAATATTTCATCATTTACCAAAGACATTCTTAGTCACCCTGCTGACCCTAAAAGATGTTAAATTAATTTCTGTCCTCCAGTGTTGTCTCTGTGCAACCCTGCCCACAAGTAAATACCTGGTTTTGTGACTGCATTCTCTCCACACAGTGTGTTTTCAAGGCTGCTGCGTGTGGTTAACGTGGAGCAACATTTCGTTTTTGTCAATAGTTCAATCGCCCTCCTTTGTGTAAGTATGGTTTACTTGCCACTTGTCAGTGGGTCATGCCCTTCAGCAAACTACTCAGTCGTCTCTCTCTGGGGCCGTTACAGATGGCACTATTGTGCACATTTTTGCACACACAAAAAAGTGTCTCGTGTGGATCACACTTTCCAGTTCCTTAGGATAGAAACACCAGCCCTGTGGTGACTGTGTGACACCTGAACAGCGTTCAGACTATTTTCCAAAGCAGCCGCACCGTTACACATGTACTAGACACACATTTCAGTTCGGGGTCTTCATATCCATGCGGGTACTTACTGATGCTTGTTTTGTCAACGTCTTGATTTGGTTTGTTTCCTTGTTTGTTTGTTTGACATGGGGCCTCTCACATAGCTCTGACTGTTCTGGAACTCACTATGCAGATCAGGCCAGGTTCCAGGGCTGCGATTAAAGGTGAGCACCTCCACGCCCGCTGTCTAGCTATCTAATATTTAAAGAGTAATCAGACTATGTTAGATGGGCTTCCATTGCTGAGCCCCTGTCCCAGCTTCCTCAACTTTCATTCTCTGCCCATTTGACAGAATCTCCTAACTTCTCTCCTCCCAGCCAGGGCAGCAGCTTTCTGTCTTCTATCTCTGTGAACAGGATTGCCCTAGGTCAGCAGAATTTCATAGTATTTGCTCTTTATGAATGGCTAGTTTCACTTAGCACAGCATCCCCAAGACTCATGGATACTGCAGCAGCATCAAAGTTTCTCTCCTTTATAAGCTGGATAATATTCCTCTGTATGAATAGACCCCACTGAGTTCAATGTCATTCTGGCTCAGGTAGGAGTCCAAATATATTATATCACATACGAAAACACAGTTGTTTGAATATTATCTGTGGCCCTCTAATTCCTAATACAGATAAGTGTTGAGATTTAAATTCCTTTATTATTTCAAATTCTTAAATGTCAGAAAAGAAGAATCAAAATGTGGTTGCAAAAGATATATTTTAAAGTTGACCATATGTACTCATGATAACCAGTAAAATAAACAAACAAAACCATGGGGTATCATGAGGGTCTTTTCTTGTGCTTTATAATTTTCTATTTTTTTTTCATTTTATGATCAAAACATAGACTGCCGAAATGGACACTAACAGAAGCTGTAACTTAGAAGAACCTTAGTTTATCATGGTCATTACCAGTATTCAACTATAGTGGCGTTCATATATATATATGCATGAATGAGCATATATATATATATATAAAGAATTGTGAAAATCACTTGTGCTTCTGAGTAGTCAATAGGTGGCGCTAGCCATTAAGTCAGCATTACATTCGTTTTTTACAGACTCCTGAGATTAATAAACTATAAAAATCTCCTACTGAAAAGACAAACCACCTTCAGGAAAGTCACAGACGGACAGGATAAGATGAGCCCTTTCCCTCTTCCCAATGTAGTTAGATGCAAATCGGTGCCCCACAAAGACAGTTCAACTGACTGCGTCAGGGACCTGGCACAGATTTGAGCTGTCCCAACATTCAAAAGGAGCCCTGGTCCTGCTCATGTTGTCTCCAGGGATCACAGACACAATTGACTCCCCCTCTTGGATCTGCCTTTAACATTTTTTGAGAAAAGTCGAGGATTATTTAATATTTTCCTTAGTTCTTGCAAGAAAATAGATGGAATTTCAGAAGTGAAGGGTCTACCGGCTCCAGGCAGAACATTGCCAACAAAACGTAAAAGATTAGTAATGAGACAGAATTTCATAACTGGTGTGTTTCTTCTGTGTTACTGCAACGGGTGTCTCAGTCTCACGGTCTGAGAAATTAAGTTATATAAGTGTGTGTGTGTGTGTGTGTGTGTGTGTGTGTGTGTGTGTGCGCGCGTGTCTGTGTAACAATTGCTTGTTATATCGAGAACTTGGATAATCCAAAATTGATCTACTTTTGCAGCACACACTCCGTGTCAGAGTAATACCATATATTGAACAAAATGACTCTACTTCACTTTTATTTGTGGTGTCACAGTACAGAAGATGGTACTTAGGCAAATAAACGCCATGTCATTATTTAGTATACACAAAGAAACAGAAACAGAATTTGGAAGACAAAATTAGAACTTGTAATAAGATGGTTTTTCATACTAGTTCAAACTGAAATGATTTCCTGCTATATGGAAAACCTTAATTTGTTTCTTTGGTACCGTGTATTTAAAATGGTGGGTGGTGAATGTTGACGTGTACAGTGAGAACCCTCAGGGTGAATGATGTGCCTTCTGAGCACCAGCAATATCTAAGAAACCTCCTGTTGACTCTGCCCAGAGCACTGAGTGATCACTCCTCAGTGACGCCGTTGCCGAGTGAATTTCATTAAACATAGGCTAATTCCCTTGTTTTTCATAATGTCCTCAGGGGCTGGTGAGGAGCCAATGACCCTGTCTTTCCCAACCCATCTCATGGGTTTGAATAAACTTAGGATCCTATGAGAAATGTCCTAGTATACGGAGCCCGACATTGAACAGAGCAGTTTATGAGACCTCGCCTTGTTGCTGCACTCAATTTTGTGAATGTGAATTGCCAGTTTTTCAAAGCAGAGACAGCTTTCTTCACCCACCTTTCAGTCTCTGCTGTGACAGAGCGATACTGCTGTCCTCTCTCTTGTCCACCTAAGTGCAGTTTCTCCACGAGCGCCACTGCTTCCCCATCTTTGGAACAGCACACAGCACTAGCATTTAATGTCCCCAAATCAGAAAAGAGTGGATGTGATGAGCAAAATATCTTACATAAGCTCAATAAAAAAATTATCTTCAGAAGTCCCCCCCCCCCCCCAGTCAGCAAAATATGGGTTTCAGATTAACTCAATTCCAGGGAAACATGAACTAACTTGCTTTAAAATGTCTCCTAAATTCATTTGCAGTCATATTAGCAACTTATTGAGCATCCATTGGATGAGAAGTGTAGTTTGACTCTTATCCCACTATGGTCAGAACTGTGGTGAGACCAAGTGCATCTGCTTGGGGAACTTAGGACACACACATCGGCACTGGTCTCGAGGCTCCCTTTGCATTTCACACATAGTGACAGAACTTCCTCATGGGTTCCAAAGCAGAGTTCCTAGAACTTTGGAAAACTCAAGCATGTTCTTGGAATATGTATGGATTTTTATCTAATTTTGCAATTTAGGAATGTGGATTAAAAAAATCAACATAGATATTGTCTTGGTCACAATACTGTTTGTGTGGCCTTCTTGGCTTTGCATTTGCACACAATGACCCCAGGTAAACCTACTTTGACAGTTAAGAGATAATGGAAAGGAAGGATGGTTAGCTAGCATTCCAAGCACCAGGAACTTGACTTTTCAAATGACCAGAAAGAAAGTACTGTATCAATAAGACGCGCAGCAGATAACTTACCATTTAGAATAAAGTATGTTGAATACTGTTCGAACACTACTGGGATGAGTGCCCAGGCCCTCACACATGAGGCAAGTGTTCACCCCTGAGCTTCATCGCCATTGCCTGAATATTTTTGCTTCGTTTGATTTTTTGACACTTGTGTCCTGGGCATGTTTCGATCTCAACTGGCCAACGTTGACTTTGAACTGCTGGTCCTCCAGCCTCCATACCCTGAGTACTGCATGTACCACTGGGCCCAGTTTAGAAGGACTGAGGATTAAACCCAGAGCTTCGAGCAGACTGCGACACTTAACTAAACTACATCTCCAGCCTCCAGGAGGAATGTGTTTGTGAGGGAAAGGCATGCACTCCGTACACTAATGAGTGTACCTCGGACGCATGCATAAACAAGTCCAAGAGCTTTGAGTTGTTACTGCTTTGGGACAGGTCTTGCTTTGTAGCCCCGGCTGGCTTTCAAGCCTAAGATCCTCTTGTCTCAGGCCCCAGAGTGCAGGCATATGTAAACATAAGTGGCTGATTCGAGATCCAAATTCGTATTTCAAAGCTTTTTGGGCCCCGTTACGAAAACAATGAACAACCCATCCATATCTTGGAGAGGTTCTAGTACAGTACCCTGCAGGTAGACATTGAAATGTGAGCATAAATGTGAATCTTTTCACTATGAAAGTAAACAAAATTGAAAAAGGCCCTTCATATTCAGGTTATCCCTGTCTGATAGTTTGTAAAATTGTTGTGCTTTTCAGGCCTGGATTGTTGTTTGTTTTAGAATTTTACTTGAGGGATCACAAACCTACTAGAGGATTCATTCGGTCCATATGGTCCTCACATGTGACATAGACTGTTAGATGAATGCACTTCGAAGTGCAGCAAGGAAGGCTTCTCATAGCAAGTTGAAATAGAAAGTATGACTTTTCATTTTCTTGTTATGTGCTCATGCATTTAGCAGGACTTAGCTCAAGAGATATGGACCTAACTGCGGGGAAGAGCACAGCTCCCACCTGCTGCCAGTCCATAAAAGATACTGATGCTTAGGGACAGGAAGACCCAGCAGAGGGTGACCTTGGGGTGGAGGTCAATAGGCCCAGGCACAGCTCCAAGGCTGTTACTCTGGGAGGATGGTGACACTGCGGGAGTCATATGACATTGAATTCTGAAAAAGTAATGTCTAGGCTAGAATAACAGATTCTGAGTAGACACAAATCCAGTTAGGCTGGATTTTTCCTATAGTTTTAAATTCTAGATTTGTAGATAAGGAATAGTGGGCTTATGCATTTCTCCCACTAGCTAGTTAGATTCCTCAGGGTGCAGTCCTCTGTGAACTGTGAAGTGATTTATCTACATACAGCACCTCCACTTTTAAACTACCCTAAGCAAGCATCCCTACAGAGGCAGCTGTAGCAGTCAACATGGTAATTTATGTGACCATGGAATTGGTTGGGACAGAGGAGCCAGCAAGACAGGATAAGTATCATTACATAGCTAATGATGGCATAAGGTTCACTTGTATAATTCCACATCTTGGCCCCGCTGCATATTACAAGTGTCCCAGGGGAAACTGCCCTGAGTCTCTCATCTTTAAAGTGGTAGCCTCTCTAGTGAGATCTTTTGACACTAACACTGGGCCTTCTAGACACTGTGTAAACACCACCATCTGACCCAACCCAGTAAATCTTCAAATCATTCTGTTAGCGTCAACCACCCTTTGAAGGGAGTGCCTTCACAATGGCAGACACATCAGCAGGAGAATGAATAACTCCACTGGGAGCCCTCCCAGGCAGGGCCAACACAGGTGCAGGGAGAGCCCAGAGAGATTAACCCAAGACGAGTCGCTTTCCTTCCCCTTCCTCACGTTTCCATTCGCTCAGTCCACCACACCGAGGCTAGGCAAACTTCTTCAGGTTAGAAAGGCTTATGGATTAAGAGAACAGGACATGAATAGAATTGTAATATGATTATGAAATTATCAAAGGATATATAAAATAAAAGTATATCTTGAACATATTTTAAACATAAATATATTTTATAAATATATAAATAAAATATATCTTAAACATTCTCTAAAAGGAAGTATGTGTCAAGTGCATTAGTGAAGCCCTTGTTTTCAATAGGATCCCCCATCAGGGACAGCGATAGAATGTGACCACATCATTTTCCACCCCTAGGATGCATTCTCTACTGTATTAGGTATTTTCTCTTAATGAGCACTCAGGTCATTGGCAGCCTGACCCAGCCAAAGTGCACTACTCAGGCTGCTAGGTGGTAGGATTTCTGGGACCAGAGCGACCTCTTTTGATCCTAGTAACATGGAAAAATGTCTAGGTGTCCAGAAGGTTTAAATGGGGTGACAGCAGGGAGGATTAAGAGATGCCAAGGGCAGAACTCATTCAAAGCCACAGAAGTATGATAGGTGCCAGAAACGGGAAGGAAGATAGGTGAAATGGGCAATCTGATACCCATAGAGAGAAGACACTGGAAGAAGAGTAGTTCTGCCTTTCAAAGGATAGGATCTTGTTAACAAGGTCTTAAGACCCCTTTCTCCTTCCTTGAAAGCACTAGGCAAGCACCAGGAGGAGGAATGTTGCTATCTAAGATCCTGCCAAGATGACAAGGAGCTAGAAAGCCACACAGAGCAGAGAGTAAGTTCTGCGTGCCGGGTGGTCTATTTGCTCTTTTGATTGTCTCTAAACCAGTCAAATGGGAATAGCCCTGCACAAGACAGTTAATCACACACCCAAATGAACCAGCAATCAAGAAGCTGTCTCTTAAAGATGTGCCCAGAATTCTAAAACTCACAAAGTTATCAAGAGCACCTCTTCCAGCTACTCTGGAAATGCCTTCCCCTGTCTAATAACCTTCGGTTTGATCTGTGAGCTCCACAAGCTTCAGCGACCCTTCCTCTCCTTCCCAGCTCTCTAAAACTTTCAGTCTCCCTAACTCACGAGTGCATGAACTTGCTCAGTTTGGCTCAAATACCAGGAAGATGGGACTATTTCATGTTCTCCAAAAGCATAGACTACAGCCTGCATAGTTAGATCTTTGAATACTTAGGAATTTTAATACTTAGTACAATACTTAAAGACTTTGGTTATAGTTGTGAGAGGAAATCATGCTGGTTTTCAGTGAACAATGTAACAAAATGGTCCCTGTTATAAAAAGGGGGGCACCTGTCTTAGCAAGGATGGTGATGTGGAACATCAGAAAAATCCTCCCCCAATTTTTGTTACATAGGCCATTTTATGTTTTAACAATACAGTCAAAGTCATTTCCTGTCTTGAAACAGTATTTTTTTGGTTATTTTTATGTATATGGATATTTTGCCTGCATGTATCCCTTTATGCCACATGTATGCAATATCTGTGGAGGACAGAATAATGTGTCGCATTCCCTAGAACTAGGGTCACAGATGGTTACAAGTTATCATGTGGATGCTAGGAATTGAGCCCTGGTCCTCTGGAAGAGCAGCCAGTATTCATGACTGCTGAGTCAAACCTTCAGGCCCTAAAACAATGACTTTAACATAAAGAGTGGTTTAAGCCATATTTAAACTAAGGACTTAGGGCAATTAAATTCATCTAGAGAAAAGGCAACATATTTTTAGAGGATTCAGTAGGTGGATGCCATTATTAATATAACTGTTTTAATTACTTTTTCAGTGGGCCCAAGTGGTATTTCTTTCAATATGATTCACAGATAAAAGACATAAATCCATTTCTGACCACTGAGATGGCTCTTTATAACATGAAGATCATGTCATGCTTTTTTTTGTAGATATAGCCATAAAGGTAGCTACATATATTTAAAAGTAAAAACCTTTTTAGTCATTTTTTTAAAAGAAAAAACAAAAAAGGCACTATGTCTGTACCTGTCGCTACGTCTCGCCAGCAGGAACGACGCGGCACACACAGGATCCTACTACAGAAAAGCTTTAATGCGTCTTGAGAGGGAGAGCATAAGCTTACAATGCGGAGACGCCGAGTGAGGAATAACCGTCCCTTATATAGGAAACTATCCTCGCCTAGGACGTGTCACTCTCTGACTGGTCGCTGCCAATTATGCCAGATGACGTACCAAAACGTACGTGTCCCTTTGAGTAGGGAAGTTACCAGGCGCCTGCGTATTGCCCTTTTTACTAGGTGCGTTCTGCCGGATGCCGGTGCCATCTTGTAATGGAGTTTGTGAGGACAGCTCCTCACATATGTGAGGACAGCTCCTCGGACAGCTCCTCACATCTCTGTGAGGACAGCTCCTCGGACAGCTCCTCACATGTACCTTTTTAATTTTTTTAATTTTTAGTTGTTTTTGGAGTTCACAAGTTTTAATTAAAATGTTTGGATTGGTTTCCACACAGACACTGGCACAACGTGAATCATACAACACGTACCATTTGGACCATGGGACTAGAGTATGAAGGTCTGTGTTATACCTGTGAGAATTCCTTGGCAATGGGGACCCAGCATCTCCTAGCCAACCAATCCCAGGAGGAGGCAAGTCATTCCAGGCAGACACATCCTTATCCAGCACTGGACTGCATCCAAAGGGAGCAAGAAAGACTTGTGACATCAGAAAACAGCCGTTGGCTTTAGAGCATCCCCGTAGCTGACAGCAGGCCACGGGGCAGCTGAGCAGTCATGGAACCTGCTCTGCAGTTGCAGAAGGACTGTCAGCTATGAACAAATCCAAAGGAAGTGGGGATAGACACTTCCAAATTCCTCTCCTGTTTTGTCTGCATGCCACAATGGACTCAGAGATTTTTAGCTGGCCTCGCAAACAATTCTAAAACTGAATTTTCAGTCTCTCGTCCCCTTAAAAGTGGATTTTAGATATTTAAAATGAAGCAGGGATAGCGAAACATCCCAAGCCACCTCAGACCCTTTTCTGAGTCCCTAGAATTGTTCAACAGCACATCGAATACCCAAAATTTATTATTTCCAAAACATAATTAATACATCTTAAAACATGCCAGCTAATCAATGAGCTTAGAACATGGCAGAATGTAGCATAACTTTCAAAAAAATAAATTTCATTTCTCTATAACATCAATAGACAATCCTGAAAAGAAATTAGAAAACTTCTATGACAAGATCGCCATGTCGGTGATAGGAAACGTTAAGAACTTAGTTGACTGTAGAGTGGAGATTGTAGAACATTGCTATTGGTGTTGGTTAAAAAAGGAAAAGCACAACCCAGGTCTTTTAGCCAAAATATTTAATAGTGTAAGATGGGAATACTCCTCAAACGGATCTGCAAATTCAACACAAACCTCGTGATAGTTAACGCTTATTGTCAACTTGACAGACCTGAGAGATGGGATTCTGGGCATGTTTGAGGAGAGCCATCTTGGTTACATCAATCAATATGGAAAGAGTCGTGTTAATTGTTCCCAGGAGCGTTCCGGGACAGGGCTCCTCTACTGCACACAATGGGGAACATTGGCAAGTGAACACTCACCCCTATTTGCCTCCGGACAGTGGATGAGATAGGATCAGCTGCTTCCTGATCCTGCCCTATACTTCTCTGCTATGACGGCTGGACCATGAGTTGTGAGCCAGAAGAAACCTCTTCTACCTGAAATTGCTCGTCAGAGTTATTTTCTCACAGCAACAGAAAAAGAAGCTAAGACATCCCCCTAAAATCTCAGCTAATTTATTTATACCAATGTACAGACCGAACCTAATATGTAATTCATTCCTTTAAAACAATTCAGGGTGGTCACAAGAGTTTCTAACCACTGCTACTAACTAACACAGAACTTCTCAAAGGCCAAAATCTTTCTCAGAACTCCCCCAACCCATCTTCTGGCCTCTGGCAAGGACTAATCTACTCTTTCCAAAGATTTTTCTCTTCTGGGGAATACATGGATCATTCTCCACCTGCAGCTCATTGCTGTGCCTGGAGTCTCTCATTCACTATGTTCCCTAAGTGGGATCCCTGTTAAACCTGGACCCTGAACTTCAAGCCATTTTGTGGCTAAAGCATTTCCATTGTGCTGCTCTTGGAATCTTTCCTAAGAACTCGACGGGCACCGTGGTGGTCCCCACTCATTGACTATTAGGAACTGTGGTCTGCAAACATGGTGCAGGTTTCACATAGATGTTTGTTTGGGTTTTGTACTTTGGGGCAGGACTATTGGGTTATATGGTAACTTGACCATTTGGAGGGACTTTTATTTTACATTTTTCTCAATGATTTTTGATGACTGCCTCTCTCCCCCTAGCTAGCCTTAGCCACTCTTGTTATGGATGAGATGTTACTGATGAGAGAGACATTTTAGTGAATGTGAAATCTACTTCATCGTGGTTTCGATTTGCATTTACCTGGCCAGTTACATGCATGAGGATCTTTTCATGTGTTTTGACCATTCCTATACCTTCTTTGGAGAATATTTCTTGGTGTGTGTGTGTGTGTGTGTGTGTGTGTGTGTGTGTGTGTGTGCATGCGTGCATAAGTGATCACAGAAATCAGAAGTCCACATCCGGGTTCCTCTATCACTGTCCACTTTAGTTTTTGAGGTAGGGTCTTTCATTTGAACCTTGAGCTCACACACTCAGCCAGTCTGGGAGGGCAATGGGCTCCAGGCATCCTCCTGTCTCTGCATCCCTAGTGCTAGGATTACAGATATGTGCACTGCCCATGGATTTTTGTGTCAAGAATTAGGCTATTCTTCATTTGGCTGAGAAAGGATTTCTCCTGGCATTGTTAAGTTAAAACAAACAAACAAAAACAAATTACAAATACATGTGTTTCTCTTGTCTTCAGTTCTTGTTTCTGTATCTATTTAATAAATTCTGGAAGTTTGGTTGGAATATGTATATATATACATATATAGTTCATATATACATATATATATATGGGGAGAGAGAGAGAGACAGAGAGAGAGAGAGAGAGAGAGAGAGAGAGAGAGAGAGAGAGAGAGAGAGAGAGAGAGAGATGCTGATTGACTGACCTGGCCAAGTCCCAGATGCAGGGCTTTGAGTTAGCCCAACATCTATCCCAGATATGATCTGTTGGAGCATCTATGATCTACTGGAGTGTGTGGAAGTGCCAGTCCTGAAGATCCAAACCTGCAGGATCTCCATGACACAGGGCAACAACAGAATATCAGAGAGGATCCAGTATAGATAGTGTAGCAGAAACCAGAGGTCTTGAAACATACCAATGCCTCATCGCAATAAACATTTGCAAGAAAAGATGAGTGATGTGACCCACCGGAACATTCTACAGCTTCCATGACAAGATGTTTTTTATTCTATCTTGTTTTATCTTCTTTGTGGGGAGAGGTTGAAAGGATGAAGGGCACATAGGAAGAAACAGGGAGATCAGTGGGACTAGGGTGCATGATGTGAAGTTCATAAAGAATCAATCAAAAGTTAAAAAGAAAGAAAAAAGGAAGGAAGGAGGGAAGGAAGATTCTCTTATAAGATAGACTGTAGGCAAGCCTGTAAGACATTTTCTTAATTAGTGATCGATGGGGGAGGGCCCAGTCCATTGCCAGTGGTTTCATCCCTAAGTTGCAGGTCCTGTGATCTACAAGAAAGCAGGTTGAACAAGCCATGAGGAGCAAGCCAGTATGAGCAGCGCTCCTCCATAGCCTCTGCATGAGCTCCTGCTTTCAGGTTCCTGTTGTGTTAGAGTTCCTGCCCTCATTGTTTTTTGATGATGAAGTGTTATATGGAACAATAAATAAAATAAACCTTTTTCTCCCCAAGTTTCCTTTGGTTATGGTATTTTATCACAGCAATAGTAACACTAATCAAGACACACAGAAATTGCCTTTTAAATTAAATTGAAACAATTGCTTATCTTGTATTTCTGAGACTTCAGTTGCTCTTTAACGTACAAGGATGGATGGACACAGGTTCCTGATTGGGACATTGAAAGGTGTGATACCAGTGTCAGAGAGATTATAGTCTTTTGGGTGTCCTCAGCAAGTACATTGACAGCTAGTATGTAATGTATGAGGTATAAAGGGGTCAAGAGAAGCCAGGGTGCACTTATAAGATGTGGCTCTTGAAAAATGAATCAAAGTTATTCAAGCAAAGCAACAGAAAAGCATTCCAGAAAAGGAGGTACTTGGTACAACACTCTCGCCCAGAGATTAGAGAGAGCCAAGTCTTCACAGGTCAGGGAGAGGCCTAATCACTGAAGTTCCTAAACTGCTGTGGCAATAAACTCTCCAGTTTAAAAGGTTAACAAAAACCAACCCTTAAATTGATTTGATTAAAGAACAAAGAGCTTGGATTTTAAAAACCAGGAGAGCTGGTTGGAAGAAACCTGGAATCAAGTGGTCCGTGTCCTGTCTGCCCATCTCAGGCAAGCTGGTTGTAGGCAGGTGGCTACCAGTTTCTCTGGGCTCATAGTCCACCGGCTGGCAAACCAGTAGACAGAGCTGTGTTCCTGGCCAGTTTTGCACATGACTGATATTTCACTGGGTGATTAGACCACAAAGCTGAGACAATCTCTGTGCAAGAAGAATTAGATTTCCTCCTCTCCCAGCCGCTAGCCAAACCAGAAAGATGCAGAATGGCACACCTCAAGTCAAAGGAGGCAGGCTGCCCCCCTGCGTGACTAGCACAGTAATCAAGTGATTTCTGGGGTAATCAGGAGATGATGCCTTGTGGAGACATCGATACTGGGCAGTAAGTGGCACCAAGAGAAAGGTCACTGATCTGGAAGTTCTTAGGCTAATCCAGGAAACATTATGATTGCTGACATTAAACAGGATCAAGACAAATGAAAAACAATGAACAAACCTGAGTGATGGGAATGGCAGAGTTTGGAAACTACGTGTGGGGAAGGGTACTCCAGTGAGAGGAGAGCTCAGTCCCACATCAGATTTAAGGTAACCAAAACGGATAGAGACCCGTTTTCCAAGGTCTAGAGAACAAAAACAACTCTGAAAGAGTTATAATTTACATATTAAGGGTACCTTCTATGAACTGCCTGGAACTGTATGTGTTTCAGATTCCAGATTTTGAAATACTGGCATATATACAGTAAGATGTATTTGATATGAGCACTAATTCTAAACACAATATTTGTATATATATATATATGCACCATGCATATATATAGTTATATGTATAACTATATATATGTATATGTATATATAATATACATATCCATATGTAATTTTGTATAGTAATTACAACCTATTACAGGGTTCTGTAGAATATTCCAGTTGTGGCCTCTTGTTAGTGCCAGTGAGTTTTGGATTGTGGAATATATGGACGTGGATCCTCGGTCTAAGGATGCTCAGGTTGTACCTGTGTGGTATCTGCTAAGTGCCTCGCTGTAACTCCTAGTTTGAAGCTCACAAGAGCAGAGTGTGCATCCCTGTTACCAGGCACACATTTGTTTCAGAAGGTTTCCTGCTAAGTGAAGAGATGCGATGGAGAAAACCTATTCCCAATTCTTAAGAGCTTATAAGGTCTAAGAGACTAAGGGTGTATATACTCACCACAGACAGCAGTGGAGCAGAGGTATGGATGACCTCTCTGCCTGGACTACCCTAGAGTTATTTCAGAAAGGGGGGCCTTACTCAGGGCCAGACTCAGAACCACTTTGTAGAATGAAATAGAGTCAAAATGTTTTAAGATGGTGAGAGCAACCGAACTAGCTGAATCATAATGGTATCTGGAAATCTATGCTCTTAAGAAACTTCCTTAACCCAAACGATTGAGTAGAATGGGTATGTGTTGTAGGAACTGGGGACTATAATCAGCCAGCAACTGTTCCATCTCTACCAGGGGACAGGAGAGAGCATCTAGAGACAGCTCACAGCCTGACATTTTGTATTTCGGGAATGTCACATGCTTACTGCCAATTCATTGTAAGAGCTAGATGAAACTCTAGTGGACTTTTTCAGAGTACCGCAGAGGGGAGTTGCTCCTAATGCTTCCCTACGAAGAGAACCCTGGTGTCTCCCTGAAAATTCGCATGTAGAGTCAAGAAAAGAACAAATGGGAGAAGCTGGTTCTGGGTTGGCAAACAGTCTGGGCCATTCTTCACCAGGACTCTGCATGAACCTGCGAGGGAATTGGAAAAGGCCAAGGCAGACTAGTGCACTTCAAGCTGTAGCAGAAGTTCTCCTCAGACAGCCAAGGGGAAACTAGCCTTGTTTCCTTCCACACAAAGGTAGAAAAAAGCCTGGGATAACAGGAGGTGACATGTTTGTGTTAGGAGGATGGGAAAGATGGGAAATACCTTTCCGTATTTCCATAAGCAATTATAACCTCATCAAGGAAATATGAAGAATCCATTACCATGACACAAATACCTACTAATCTGTGGTTTTGGACATCATCCAACTGAATCCAGTAGTTAATGTATGTTTTTTTTCAAACTATACAGGAACATTTTGCTAATTCCTCTTGAGTTTAAATTGGTGATTTCCTTAAACATCCCATCTCTAAATAACATTTAAGATAACACATGTTGTACTGGCATTCTCATTAATAGTGGGATTACACATTCCAAGCCCTCCTAATGAGTATTAAGTTTTGTCGTTATTTATTTGAATAGTGAACCAACTACATAGAGAATATGCATTGCATGCCTACAAATAAGGAAATAGGGAAACACAAAACTTTCTTTCTTTGGTCAGTCTATGCCTATTCTCTATGGAGATCCAGAGCAAATCACTTTGTTCCATGTATAGCCTTGTTGATTAGCATGCTTCTCCAAAAGTCCCACACCCATGGTTTGTAAGGAATGACCAACATTCGCAAACAACCCATTTAATTACCCTGAATGCTGCATTTGGAGGTGAAGAGAACAGGAAGGGCTCTGGAGAATTTTAAGAGTTCTTGAACTTGGTGGGGTTTTTTTCTCCTCTCCAATTGATTCTGAGGTTGAACTCTCAGGTTCAGTCAATGGTGGCTGGAATGGTAATGGAATTATTATAGGAGTAACTCCTTCCTCTGTTTTTAGGCAACAGAGCTGTCTTGTACTTGAGACGTTCTGGAATTACATGAGCTGACTCCTGACAGTCCTAAAAAATAATAATTATTATTATTTAATTAATATTATATATTTAAAAATTAAATAATAATGGTAATATAATAATAATTATAAAGTTGAAAAAGAACTTAATTTGTTCTGTGGAGTCACCTGCATGCTTCAGAACTTCTGGAACTGCTTCTTATGACCTTGAGCACATTAAAGCATACTGTCTTGTCCAGGGGCCTACACTCTCCCAGGGTGAGAAGGTAGCCAATCTGAACATCCCTGAAACAGGATCAGGTGCACAGATATGTTTTGTGCCACTGCTGAAAGTGATTGTATTTTTGGACATAGAAGAAATGATCCCACCAGAGGACAATGGTCCTGCATCTCCATCTTTGGTCACAATACCAGACAGAATCTGACCTTGGATGGAGACATTACCAGTGAGAGGGGCATTTCTTGCCCATGTTGGAGCCCTCAGTGGCCTTCCTGGGTATTATGAAGCTTACACCATTCTTGTAGTACATAAGGAGCTTCTCCTTTGTCAGTTTCTCCTGGTAGAACCCATTCATTTCTTCTTTCAAAAGATTATGAACTGCTTTGTGGAAGCATACTTGGTCTGGATGTCCACCATCTTCCCAGCAGCCTGAGGAAAAAATTATTATTATTTTTTAATACCAAGGATTTGGTTTCTCTATGGTTTCAGTCATACAGAAACTATAATTCGATGGTGTCTGAGTGACCTGTGACCTGGCTAAAATCTGAAAAGTAAGTAGCCTCTTAGAAAGAGCTCGTGAGAAGACTCTATCTTTCTTTAAGGGCTGGTAACTTCATCTGCCATATCAATGTCCAGCAAGTTATATAAGGATCTTTCTGAAACAATTAACACATATATGCTTGCCATATGCCAAGCATTGGGGCAAATGCTTAAGCTCACTTAATCATCATAGTATTCCTATTGCAGAAACCAGAAAAACACTGCCCTAAGCCACACCGTTGTCTAAGTCTCCACTGGAAGAAGAAGCCAGACAGCAGCAGAATGAGGGCTGAGCTTTGCTCCTCACTGTGGCATGGGATTGTGTCTCTGTGAGAATGTCTCATCCTTGCCCCGATGTCTTCTCCTTTCATTAATTATAAGTACATATTACAGAGATGGTATTAGTGAGTAGCTCCTTCTGCCATGACAGCCAATATCACTTTTCTTAAAGCATGTGCAGTTTAGCCTGAGTATAGAGAAGGGATGGGGCAGACGGGACGGTCAGCTTGAGTCAGGAAACAGAAGTAACTCTGTGCTCCTCTCTGGATGAGCTGAAGACATCTCTTTTGCCCTGAGGTGTCCTGGGCTACCTACCGGAGCCAGTCCAGGTATCTTCTCTACATTCAGGCTGGAGGACTCGATAATTTCATGGTCCAAGGTTTGAGAGATTGAGACGGAGTGTTAAAGGGAGAAGGTGGCAGGGAATGGTGCTAACCAAGCACTGCACTTGGCAGACGTGATTCCGCCTCTATTTTCTGGCCATAAATCCATCTCTCTGCTGATGAGAGTTGGGCAGTGACAAAATCTTTTTTTTTTATTAACTTGAGTATTTCTTATATACATTTCAAGTGTTATTCCCTTTCCCGGTTTCCAGGCAAACATCCCCCTAATCCCTCCCCTTCTTTATGGGTGTTCCCCTCCCCATCCTCCCCCCTTGCCGCCCTCCCCCCAACAATCTAGTTCACTGGGGGTTCAGTCTTAGCAGGACCCAGGGCTTCCCCTTCCACTGGTGCTCTTACTAGGATATTCATTGCTACCTATGAGGTCAGAGTCCAGGGTCAGTCCATGTATAGTCTTTAGGTAGTGGCTTAGTCCCTGGAAGGTCTGGTTGCTTGGCATTGTTGTACATATGGGGTCTCGAGCCCCTTCAAGCTCTTCCAGTTCTTTCTCTGATTCCTTCAACGGGGGTCTTATTCTCTATCCAGTGGTTTGCTGCTGGCATACGCCTCTGTGTTTGCTGTATTCTGGCTGTGTCTCTAGGGAGAGATCTACATCCGGCTCCTGTCAGCCTGCACTTCTTTGCTTCATCCATCTTGTCTAATTGGATGACTGTATATGCATGGGCCACATGTGGGGCAGGCTCTGAATGGGTGTTCCTTCTGTGTCTGTTTTAATCTTTGCCTCTCTATTCCCTGCCAAGGGTATTCTTGTACCCCTTTTAAAGAAGGAGTGAAGCATTCACATTTTGATCATCCGTCTTGAATTTCATTTGTTCTAGGCGTCTAGGGTAATTCAAGCATTTGGGCTAATAGCCACTTATCAATGAGTGCATACCATGTATGTCTTTCTGTGATTGGGTTAGCTCACTCAGGATGATATTTTCCAGTTCCGACCATTTGCCTACGAATTTCATAAAGTCATTGTTTTTGATAGCTGAGTAATATTCCATTGTGTAGATGTACCACATTTTCTGTATCCATTCCTCTGTTGAAGGGCATCTGGGTTCTTTCCAGCTTCTGGCTATTATAAATAAGGCTGCGATGAACATAGTGGAGCACGTGACTTTTTTATATGTTGGGGCATCTTTTGGGTATATACCCAAGAGAGGTATAGCTGGATCCTCAGGCAGTTCAATGTCCAATTTTCTGAGGAACCTCCAGACTGATTTCCAGAATGGTTGTACCAGTCTGCAATCCCACCAACAATGGAGGAGTGTTCCTCTTTCTCCGCATCCTCGCCAGCATCTGCTGTCCCCTGAGTTTTTGATCTTAGCCATTCTCACTGGTGTGAGGTGAAATCTCAGGGTTGTTTTGATTTGCATTTCCCTTATGACTAAAGATGTTGAACATTTCTTTAGGTGTTTCTCAGCCATTCGGCATTCCTCAGCTGTGAATTCTTTGTTTAGCTCTGAACCCCATTTTTTTACAGGGTTATTTGTCTCCCTGCGGTCTAACTTCTTGAGTTCTTTGTATATTTTGGATATAAGGCCTCTATCTGTTGTAGGATTGGTAAAGATCTTTTCCCAATTTGGTTGACAGAAACTTCTTGTTTCCAAATGCTCAAAGGACAGTTTGATATTTAAGAACAGCTAGAAAGCTAGAGAGAAAGCACCAATTCAGACTTGAGCGTAATTAGATGAACAACAGGATTTTCAACGTACTTGACAACAGTATGTTGAATTGGGGGTTATTACAGTTTATGTCTTTGCAAAATACACAGATTTTCTGTGTTCTTTTGACTTGAAAATGATGAGATATGGGTTATGGAGAGGTGCAGTAACAATGCATGCCTCACTTTTAAGTGTTATCAAAACCAGCCTTTTCAATCTTTTAAATCTGTTTTACTCAATATAAGCTTCCACTTTTGGAAAAAGCTACCACAAAAATACAGTTTTTCTAAGTTGTGTTCTGCTAAACATCTTTCAGTATAATTCTATTCACATCTAGTGTGTGTGTGCACAGGCATGCACATTTACATCGACACTCTCATGCCTTTGTGTGGAGGTTCAGAGGACACCCCAGCAGTCAGGTTCCAAGAACAAGCCACCACATCCAGCTGACTTCCATCTTTTGTGTTTTCTTTGAAAAGGAGTTCTTTTTGACCTTCGATGTGAGTGAGAATATGTTGATTATTAAAATCCATAGAAATATCCCAGGTGAAGAAAACCAAGTCTTACTACAGTGAGGTCGATAGATATCTCATCAACATTTGCAACCAAACCTATCATTATTAGAGTGGCTTCATCACAACTGGGTTATCAGCTGAACATCTTTCTAAGGTAGTGTCTATAACGTGAAAGACATCTTTCTCTTCTATTGTGGGGCCCAGGTCTTTTGACCTCCAAGCTCTTTCTAGGGAAGGCATAAATAAACATGGACACACACATTTTAGAGACAATGTCAGGGAGCCTGCTTGAGATTGAATTCTGACAAGAATTGGAAGCTGCATGCTGCCCGGGTCCCATCTTGTTCCTGGATCTCCTCTTCCTCAGAACACCTAATTGGTAGCAAAGCCTCCATTCTTTGGTCCATTTTCTGTACATTTCCCCTACACCTTCGGTGCTTTCTTCCCAGTTCGCTCGTCTGATTTTCCCCTTCCCCAGTGACTCTTCATCCAGAGTCTCTTTTCCCCACCTCTAAATCTTGGTTCACACTGTTACTATATGAAAGGAGGAGAATGGCAGGAGTCTAAGGAACAGCCTTCTGCTGTCTGTAAGAGGAAAACTTCATTTCAGCTGCATCACTAGCGTCTTTGATGGTCTCTGTACTTTGTGAGAGGGCTATCATCCTTAGTGTCTGAAATGGAGAGAGACGATGGTCTACAGCTGACTCAGAGAGAAAGTCAAGGAGCCCCTCACCCAAGTAATCAAATTGCATGCCTATCAGAGGGTGTGGCCAGGGATAGTCATTGAGCAGATAGTCCAATACTCAGAGTCCAGAGGGGAATTTGACAGGCAAATAAATGCCCATAGTACAGGGAGATATGATAAAGACTGATGTGAGCTGATTCTGGAGTTTGGGGGCAAGGAAGGCAAGCAAATAGCTTTGTGCAGAGAGGGTGGAGGCTCAGAAAGGAGCTGACCTTTAACAAGAGATTTGGAACAAACAAGGTGCGGTAAAGATACACAGGGTGCATCCTCTGACAGTAGGGGAGCAACATTCCGAAACCACCTGATGAGGGCAGAGTCAAAGGCATGTCTGAGAAACAGTGAAAATAGGGATAGTAGGAGATACAGCTTGATGGTCGGGATCCAGACAACCAAAGAATCCGAAGCAAATTCAGCTGGTTAGCAGTGTGAGTGTTATCCCGCAGGTCACAAGGGAGACTGAAAGAGTTATAAATGCTCAAAGGACAATGACAATCGTGTGGACTTGAACGGAAACTCTGGTAAGCAATTAGGAGGAAAATTGGAGGTGAGCTGATTAGCAGTCCAGGAAAAGGATGGAGTGAGCGTACACAGGAGAAGGAAAAGCTAGGAACAAACACAAACCATTTGGGGAAGCTGTGCTTGGTTTCAGAGGTCCACTGCATGGTGGGGGGAGAGACAGTGCAAAAAGAGGCACCAAAGATACCTTCACGAACTTGTTTTCAAAAGCTATTGTCTTGAGTTTCCAATAAACACATAACAATATCACTGACCAAAACATGCGTGTAAGTCAGTGAATTTAGGAAGGGGAGAGTTCATGTGTTCAGTCAGGCACTTTCCCTTCGGGATACTTTCTGGGCATCAATCTGCATTGGGAAATGGTGGCACAAAGCCCATGAAACAAAGCCACGCTTGGAAATCATTGGATATTGGTCACAGCTACAGCCAAAGACTTGAAGGCCCAGGGGACATGTGTAAGGTAAAGAGAAGAAAGCTTAGGTTGGAGCCTTGACAGGGCAAGGGGCAAGCAGAAGATTGGAAAGACATGAAAGTCAGAAGAGATACGGAGGGTTTACTGTCCTCACATCAAAAGGAGAAAGGTTTTCAGGAAGGGAGTGGACAACAATGTCAGAGGCTTAAGGGTGACTGAGTAAGATAAGGAATGTAAATTTGAGGAGGACTTTGAGATCTGGAATCTATAGTTAATCGTAACACTACCTTTAGGTAGGAGGCATCTGAGTTACGGAAAGGATGAGGTCACTGTGATGCCCCAGGGAGTAAAGGTCTTCAGAGCCCTCTACACCTTAAAAATGACTACCAAATATCTTGCTTGTGTGTCACAACTATTCATATTAATTACATTAGACACAGAATATGTTTTAAAATAGCTACTTACTTGTTCATTTAAAGTAATAAATCTGGGTCTGAAGAGGTGGCTCAAGAAGTAAGAACACTTGCTGCTTTTGAAAAGTTTGTTTCCCAACTCTTTTTTTTTTAAAAAAGGTTTATTTATTTATTTATTCTATATGTCTTCAGACACCAGAGAGGGCATCAGATCCCATTTCAGATGGCTGTGAGCCACCATGTGGTGGTTGGGACTTGAACTCAGGACCTCAACCACTCTTAACCACTGAGCCATCTCTCCAGCCTGTTTCCCAACTCTTACCTCCCAGTTGCTTATAGCTCAAATTTCAGGGGATCTTAGATTTCTGGGCTCCATAGCCCCTCGAGTTCAAGCACACACTCCATATACGTATTTACATACATATAACTAAAAAGTAATAACACCTTTAAAACAGCAACTATGCATGTAATAAAGTTCTTGATAATCTATGCATAAGGACCTCAGTACAGATCTCCAGAGTCCAGAGATAACACTGTGTGACTTCACATGTTTATAAGCCCAGTGCTGTGGGGCAAAGGCTAAGATAAGAGCATTGCCGAGGCTTGCTGGCCACCAGCCTCTGTCCAGGCTCAGCAAGAAACCTTGTTTCAAATGAATAGAACAAGCTTCAGGTTGCATGAGCACACAGATCACACTCATACATACCTACACACATACAGATGACGAAAACATTTTAATAAACACAAATAGCATTTTTATAAGTAAAAAGCAACTAGTTCTCAATGAGTACAGTCCAGCTGGGTAAGTGATGCCATGTGCCTTTCATCTCAGCACTGGGGAGACAGAGGCAGGCAGATCTCTGTGAGTTCGAGGACAGCCTGCTCTAAAGAAGCAAGGTCCAAGACAACTAGAACTCCACAGATAGACCCTGTCTCAGAAAAAAACAAACAAACAAAAACACTCCACAGTCCAATTAATAACTCCTAAACTGCCCACCTAGGTAAGGCAACTGTGTGCTTTTTTTCCTGCAGTGAGAACTCAGAAATCCACTTTAATGTCACAGTCTGTCTTTTCAAGAAAACAAACAAAGATGAGAACACTTGAACATCCTCCCCCACAGCACACATTAGCATTATAGTTTGTATAACTTAGAAACTGGCTGCCAAGTAACAGAAGTTAGGGGACTTGTGTAAGCCCATTGTTTTCAATCTCCTTAGCAAAGTATCAGCTCTGCCTTCTGACTGTAACGTTAGGACTAAGACGGAAACTAACTATTTTCATGCTCTCCTGCTCATCAACTCTCTGGTCTTAGAGCCATTGGGCAGGACAGAATCTCATGAAGGTCAGGCTGCTTTCAAACTCACTACGTATCTCTGGATAACCTTGAATTTCTACTTCAACCTCCCAAGAGTGTGAGGTTTATAAGCTGAGCCCGAATGGCCAATTTGGAAATCTGGGAGACTGAGCCAGGGCCTGGTAAATATAGGCAGATGGTCTACTAACATAGCTATATCTTCAGCCCAACATTGGACATATTCTTGAACTTTCTAGGCAGAGTTAAAAGGATACTTAAGTGTACCATTTAAAGTTCTATCTCTGCAAAAGCTGAGATCCAGACATGATAGCAAGGTTTATCTAGCTACTGGGGCATTGGTTGGACTGGAATTTATATAAAGCAATGAATGCTTCTACAGATGTTTAAGATATTGCAGCATTTCTTCTTGATTTTATGATGGGGTGTCTTATTGTTGTTCACATGACCTTTCTTCCTAAAATTAGGAAAAAAAGGTGGTGTGAGGCTCATCACTTACACAGAGAGATCACATCAGTGCTTCTCATCCAGTCACCCCAGTAGGAAAGTTAGGATCCTCTTCAGGTCTTTGCATGGACGACAAAGACCAGAGTGATCTGTTTTGGTGTTTTAAAATAATACACTGGCATACGTCTACTAGGATGGCTAAAATCAGACTGACAGTGCCAAGTGTTGGCAAGGATATGGATAAACAAATCTTGATACATTTGGGATGGAAATAAAAAAATGGTATAGCCACTTTGGAAAACAATTTCTTACTTTTTATTTTTATTTTATATGTATGTTTTTTCTTGCATCTGTGGATGTGAATCACTTACATACAGTGCCTGAGGAGGCCTAAAGAGATGGTCGATTGCCTGAAATGGGAATTACAGACAGTTGTGAGCTTACATGTAGGTGCTAGGAGATAAACCCAGGTCTCTGTAAAAGCAGAGAGTGTTCATGTCTACTGAGCCATCTCTCCAGCCCTAGAGACACAGTCTTTAAAAGTTAAACATAGGGGTTGGGGATTTAGCTCAGTGGTAGAGTGCTTGCCTAGCAAGCGCAAGGCCCTGGGTTCGGTCCCCAGCTCCGGGAAAAAAAAAGTTAAACATAAATATTATGCACAAACCAGAAATTCAGTCTAGGAGTAATTAAAATACATCTATACAGACTTGCACACAAACACTGATAGCAGCTTTACTCAGCTCAAACTAGAATAGATCCAAAAGTTTGTTATTTAAAGTAAATGAATGGAGTGTGTGTTTCTTGAGTGTAAAAAGAAGAGGTCAATACTTAAAATAACAGATGACTCTAAAAGCATCATGCTAAGTGAAGGGTGCTAGATGCAAAATATAGGGTACTGTATGATAACATTGATATAAGCTTAACATATACACATATACACACAAAGTGTGGGATACCTCCCTATGAGCTGTTGTCTAGTGGTGGGGGCAGACAGAGACCCCTCAAACATAGCAAGCTATTGTCAATACTCTTGGTAGTCGACCAAAATAATTTCATTGGACCTTATCGCTGAGGACACCACATACTTGGGCTAAAGATCACTGAGACATTTGAAGTGGAGGTTTCCTCCCTGCTGGCTAACTCTCAGAATGTTAGAAGGTGCTAAGCAGAAGGAAATAAGTCATCAAAGCTCTCCCCAAGCTGTGTACATCATGAGCTATAATAATAACGTGCATGCCGAGGTATGCTTCCCATGCAGCAACAGCAGGACTATTACTCGGGTAACCAACAGCTCTCTTCATGGCTTTGAAGTGTCTTCTGCAGGCGGGAACTCATGCCCTGTTTTGTAAACCTCGTGAAGAGCAGGTGTCTGAGGAAGTCATACACCCTAGGTGAGAACTGCCACCTTGTTAAATGAACATGACATCAAATGTCCTGCTATGTGCTTATCTTTATACCCATAAATTATTGTCAGAGAAGCTTCTTTTTCTAGTGAACAGTAGGAAGAATGGCTCACAATTGATCAAAATGAGAAGAAGAATTCACTGTGGAGTGATGGACCCTAAATGGGATGGCTGTTCTACACATTTTTCTCCTAAAGCTTAGAGAACATTGGGGGAGAACACACAAAAAGAATGTAAAAGCCAGACCTCAGGGAGGTTTACTCTGAAACAATGTCTTCTGGTCATGATATGGCCATCATTGTCCCCATGAATTCCCTGAAGTTGTGGTTACCTACACAAGGTCCAAAAAACAGAGCCCATCACTGTTTCATCATGTACAGGGGAGGGCATGAAGAGGTTCCATTTCTCACTGAGAGTCTATGGGCAGGCAGTTAATAAGTACTGGAGAAAGTATTTTCCTTCGTGTTGCCACTAATAAATTGCCTGTGATCCAATGAACAACTCTCAAATCATTCTCATACCAGCAACCATAACCAAACGTACCGAGTCACTAATGTTTCTCATGGGTGTAAATAAATCACATTGTGCTCACCCAGGCTTCTTCAATGAATGTTGGGGCACTTGGGCTTTGAGTAGGAATGTTCCAGAAGCTGCAGATGGATTAGAAGATTGTCTCATCTTAACACTATTAAGTCTCCCAACTTAACATTGTCTTTTAATTTATTTGGAGATTTTTTTTCTTTCAACAGTGATTTATAGCGTTTTGTTAAACCCGAGTTTGTTATTCTAAATGGAATAATCTTTTTAATTTTATGTGTAAGCCTATGTTTATTTTTAACAGTAGCAAGATCAACATATGGTCATCATCCCTAGCTTAAGATGAGCAAATCTGAACTCATTCTGAGGCTCTTATGTTTGGCTGGAGAATAAAGCTAAAGACCTCAGGTGGTAGACAAGTCTAGAACACTTTGGGACGTACTAGATTTCATAAAGGCGTTTTCATAGAAATATATAATGCACTTCGACCATGCACTATATATTTATTATATTATAGATCTAATATTAATAATTATATAAAAGGAGAATTAATATTAATAATAATACAATTAGAGGGACTGCTGAAGTGTCCCTCTATCGTCTTCCCCTTCCCTCCTAGACACATTTAAAGTTCCCAAACACAATATCAGTAGGAGCAGGAATAGCAACACAACAGCATGATTGTAGCTTCTTCTAAGTGCTTATGGAAAAGCTATGGAAGCCAGCAAGGTCATGAGGCCATGGGCACCATTACAACTAACACACTGCCCACGGGAATAGCCCAGTCGTTGCAGCCAAAGGCTACCTCTCTGCATGAATTCATTTGCTCATCTCCAAAATGAAACCAATGACCACCTGTAAAGAGAATGCATATTGGATGGCAGCCCATGGTGCCCACACTCCAGCAGCAGACAATATACTGCCATACAAAAGAAACTGTAAAAACTTCTGGACTGAAGGTAGGGTCAGTGGTTGAGAACATGCTTGGTATGCCAAAGGCCCTGATTCAATCTCAAGCACTGTCAGAACAAGAGAAGAGAAAATCTAGGAAATTCAGTTTATATTTAATTAAGTAACACTTGAAATTTTGCTCTTGTTTATGCTTTAGAAGTATATATGCAATAATATAATGGTATACTTACATATGTCATATTAAATTAATATTTACAACTTCATGGTTTGTGTTCAAACAATTCATTTTCTTTTATTATTATTCTGCTCTCTGTGTGTATGTGTGTGTGTTTATATGTGTGTATATGTGTTTGTGTATGTGTTTGTATGTGTATGTGTGTCTGTTTGTATGTGTGTGCGTGTCTATATGTGTGTCTGTTTGTATGTGTGTGCGTGTCTATATGTGTGTGTGTTTGTAGGTGTGTGTTTGTATGTATGTGTGTGTTTGTAAATGTATGTATATATGTATGTGTATGTATATGGGTATGTATGTGTGTGTGTATGCGTGTGTGTTTGTATGTGTGTGTGTGTTTGTATGTGTATGTGCATATACAAGCAATAAGGGGGCTGAGCATGTGCCATGGCACAAACGTGGAGGTCATAGGACAACTTCATAGAGCTGGTTTTCTCTTTCTATCTTTTCTTGTGTTCCTGGGATCAAAATCAGGTTTTTAGCAATCTCCCTATCTGCCAACTAGTTTAACTGATGAAGGCCGTTAGATGAACTCATTGCTTGGTACAGAGAAATGTTAGTTTCTCAGGGAATGTTAGTCACCATCAAAATGACGTTTATGTAGCTGAGGGTGAAGCTTGGTGCTAGAGCCCATGCTCTCCATGAGGTTTGCACACTTACAGTTTTCCTTTCTTCTTTCTGCTAGGCTACTGATCCTCCACAGAGTTCCACTCCAGTCCTACTCCTGGTTGTTAAAGCCCCACATACTGAAGCCCAGGATCTCTGAACTGTGGGAACTTCAGACATCGCTGAATTCCTCCAATGACTTCGGTCCAGGATTCAGGCGCCTAATCTGGGCCTGGCGCTTGCCAGGCCAGCTTCCCTGCCATTCTTTGCAAGAACTGTGTGTACAGCATCGGACTTACTTTCCCAGAAGTGCTTCTGGAACCAGAGTCCACACAAAGGGGCTGTTAAATGTGCTTTCCTCCTTTTGGCCCAGCTGGCTCCTGAGCTTCAGGTCACACAGAGCTCACAGTTCCTATCGACTTTTCCCAAAGGATCCCTGGGCTCCTGCAGGAGCCAGCCCGTCCCTGGGGCAGGAAGTTCTGTTTACTCTGTCTTGGAGCCAGGTGCTCATCCATAAAAGGGAAACGAGTCCTTTAGGAAAAGGGCTGGGTGCTTGGAAATTCTTTAAAAGTGAAAGCCCCAAGGCTGCTGTCTGTTGTTCTGTACTTCGGCTTGATACAGTTTTTCTGTACATAAAAGCACAGGCCGTGGGGATTGGCTGAAGGGTACATCTAAGAAACAACATCTAATAAACAAAAAGTGTGGAGAGAATGCCGCGGGAACTCTCAACACTGCGCAACTGGGCCAAATTACTGTTTGTTTGTTTGTTTGTTTGTTTGTTTTTTCTTTTCCGTTGAAACAGAGGTCATGAGTAGACATCAGGCATCTTTCCTCAATCTCTCTCTGTCTTTTTACATTTGCTGTTTTTTTCATTTATGTTAATAATGCATGGGAGGTCAGAGGACAACTTTCGGGAGTCTGTTCTCTTTTTATACCTCGAGTTTGGAGTTCCTGTTCATCGGTTTGATTAACAAGTGCCTTTACCCGCTGAGCTACCTCTCTAGTCCACACTGCTATTTCATCAGCCTTCTAGAGCACAGATCTGAAGAAAGAGCACTGTTATGTGAACAACTGTCTCAGTGGTACTCTGAGTAAGAAGGAGTAAACGTTGAAATATTATGACCTTTGGGTCAATGGATGGTTGCCTCCAAATTTCCACATGGTGTCTAGCAAGGAAGTTCTGTTCTATCTGTTGCAGACACATATGGACAGTGCCGTACACCACAAGCATGTACGACAGACAGGAAAAGGGTATCAATGGGGTAGGGAAGAGGGCTTTGGGAATCAGAACTCTCGGGGATTCAGTCGTAACAGGCTAATATTATTAAGTCATAAAGTAAATTTTTAGAACTTTCATTATTTATTAGTAATTGAACAGTAATTCGGAATTCTTACCAGGGTTTGGGTTAGGGACTTTGCAGATCCAAACTCATTTTACCTTCATGATAACCTTGTCAGTTTAGTGTTGTCAGAATATACAGATGACATCAGGCAGTTAAAGAACTTATTTAGCATCAAGGAAAACAGTGACACTGGAATAGGGACCTTGGGTAGTTAGCCACCAGTGCCCTAGACATTTTATTTCACTTCCACTTGTACTCTGTGCCCTTGTAAACACTTGAGATATATTCATATTTTAAATATAAACAGCATGAATAATGGGACAGCTTAATGCACTGGAACAACCATGGAGGAACTGGGAAAACAGCTTAGCTGAGAATGTGCTGACCACACAAGTGTAAGGACCTCAGTTCAATCTCAAGCATCCATGGGAAAAGCCAGATGTGGAGGCAAGGGCTGCAGTCCCACTGATGGAGAAGAAACGGCAGATCACTGGGGTTTGCCAGACAGCCTAGGCTAACTGGTGACAGCAAATCCCAGACAGAAGCCATGTCTTCACTGGCAAAGCAGTACCCATGGTTTCCCTCTGGCAGAAGCTTCTTCAGACTTCGTTGGTGAGGGAGAGATAAGGAGGAGGATGCAGCTGAAATGCAGTGATGCCGAGCCCACCATCAGACACTTGCCACTGCTCCTGGAAAACTTCGGAACCTCATCTTCTTCTTCACGTTTGCTTTTATTCTGGGCACACATGACCCTGTGCCCTCTCAGCTCTTTGACCTAGTGACCTTTTTCTCTGCTTAGCTTTGGCTTCCTGTTCTCACGGTGTAGACTGTAAAGTCTAAACCACATTATCTCTTGAATGGCTCCATCTCCACCCTCAGACTCAGACATCCTCTTCACTGACACATAGCCTGTCCCTGAAGCTTGCTCAGATATGTCACAATCACCCTTCCTCCCTCTAGGCCCTTCCCACTCCTGTTCCCATCCACTCTTCCCCTCTTATGGGTCCTTCCCCATGACTTGTCCTGATGTCCAGGTTGGATCCTGGGGACTATGGTGTGATCCTTGCACACATCCCAGGCTCCATGCTCTTGCTGTACCTGGCAAGCTTGAAGTCCAAATGATCCCAACATACTCTCCCTCTTGTCCTGTACCAGGCGGCTGAAGGCTGCTGAGGGACAGCCCAGCCAGCCAGAAATTACTGGAAACACTCCAAAACCGGCCTCCCAGGGTATAACATGCTGACGCAATCTCCTCATGCTTCTCTAGTCTACCTAGTCTCCAACCCTTTCACAAAGCTCTTCAAACATCCATGTAGTTCTGCCAAGGCTGGACCTCCCAGTGTAGGGAATGTCAAGGGGGAGGAGCGGAAAGGGAGGGTGGTTGGGGAAGGGGATGAGACAGGGGGCTTATGGCCGGAACTGGGAAAGGAAATAATATTTGAAATGTAAATAAAAATATCCAATAAAAAAGAAAGAGGTGCAGTGATGTTCCAGGTCCCATTCCACACCATAAGCTAAATGTATATTATCAACCAGCGCCATGAGAAGTTGGAGAATACTGAAGCATACGGCGGCCTTTGAATGATAACAATGTGGCCTAGTAGAGTCATCAGTTGTTAACAGCAGATGTGGTAGGTTAGGGAGGCTATGCATATAAAACCTAAAACTTCTCAATTTTTTTGAAGTGGATTAAGAATAATGCACCTATAGGGCTGGAGAGATGGCTCAGTGGTTAGGAGCACTGGCCACTCTTCCAGAGGTCCTGAGTTCAAATCCCAGCAACCACAAGGTGGCTCGCAACCATCTGTAATGGGATCCGATGCCTTCTTCTGTCATGCAGGTGTACATGGAGATAGAGCATCCATGTGCATTAAATAAATAAATACATAAATAAATTATTTAGAAATACAGTTTTAGAAAGACAGAAAAGTTAGTTGCAAAAGGGGAAAAAGATGAATTTCACAGTATCACAAAGAATGAAGTTGGCTATTTTCTGTTGCTACAAGAGAAGACAAGAGTGGGCAGTTTATAAGGCAAAGCAGTTTATTTCACTTGTGGTTCTTGCTGGAAGTCCATGGTGTTGCTTAAAGATGTCACTGGGTTTCTATAGCAGCATTCCTTGCGCTAATTCTTCTATTGACAAGAGTTAAAATAATGTGCAGTTTTATTTTTTCAGTTTGGCTTAGTGTATGGTTGTTTTTGCTTGTGTGTGTGTGTGTGTGTGTGTGTGTGTGTGTGTGTGTATGCACAGCATGCATGTTTAGGGATGGAGGATGTCGTAAGAGGTTGTTAGAGCCTCTGAAACTGGAGTTTCAGGTGCACGTAAGCCTCTCATGGGTACTGGGAATTGAACCTTAGCCACCAAGCCATCACTCCATGCCCCAGATAATGTGCACTTAACATCAAAATGGAGTTTTGTGTCATTTAAGCGAAATTAAGCTGCCCAAAGCCAAGGCTGTCCCCTGATTCTGTCTTGCTGTGTTCCTCTGTGTCCCCAGAGCTGACTGAGGCTCTGGCGTGAGTTAGGTGCTGACCTGATGCTTACATGGGTCAACATACACAACCCATGCAGTCCAGTGCAGTAACACTGTGAGATCCTGTTACTGCTGCCCTCACCCTTAAAGGTGGACCCTGACACACAGGAGTTAGACAGTTTTCCCAGGACCATGGTCAGCGGGTGTGAGAGGTAAGAGCCAACATCACAAGCTTTATTTCAGCCTTGTCCTATAAATGACATGAAGACTTTTCAGAGGGAACTTAGTCTGATCCTGTTTCTCTTCCTCCCTTTACTGCCCACATCAGCCATAGTGTTGGGCACTCTCCAGGGCACATGGTCCTTGACTGTTGCTGGTACTGACACCTTTCTCTAGGTTCCAGCCCCTGCTGGTCTCAGTCCCAGATGAGTAGTCTCTAGAACAGGATACCAAGGTTAACCCTCTGCACTTCCCTGATATTCATTGCCTCCTCACCTGCCTTTCCCACCAGCTCTCGACATCAGCTAGACCTGTTTTCTATCTCTTCAAGGCCTCAAGCCCTCATCACATCTAAGCGTTTACCATGTTCCCTGACCACCAACTTCAGGACTTGGTATAGTAATCATTCTCTAATGTCCACAAAACATTTACTATACTAAAATGCAACTCTGGTTTAAGTATCTATTTCTTCCACCTGAGTATCAGCCCCAGAAGACAGGATGATGTCCTGTCACTGCCTTGATCCTAGCACTTGGCAGAACTCCTAACATGTGCCAAACAGGTGCCCAGTAATCTTGGTTGGAATACCCAGTGAAAAATAGAAACCATATGATTGATCCAAATTACCCTTAAAGTGCACAAGGCCAAGCAATCTCTGAAAGCATGGGAAAACAAATGACTCCACCCCAAATACATAGGTAACAAATTTCCATGAAGTACATACATCCAATGATCTTCCAAAATATTTGAAAACTAACTCAGTGATCCCAAAGTACATGAAAACAAAAATCTTTCCAAAGTTTATAAACCTACACCCTTCAAAGAATATGGGACCCAGTGACTCCCCAAGACTATAGAACCCAATGACCCCAAAGTGAATGAAAACACCTCCCTAAAGTATATCAGTCCTAATCCCCTAAGTATGGAATTCAATGACCCTGAAAGTCCACAAGATCCAGTGATGTCCCAAAAGTATCTGTGACCCAAAGACACCCCAACAATTGCCCAAAGTATATGGGACCTGATTACCCTTCAAAGTGCCATTTGTCTCATCTTTAGGTGAATGAAGAACTCATCAATCATTGAGATGACAGCAATTTGAGCTCTGGACTTGCTGTAGTATTTGCAAGACCCCACTCTGCTCGAATCTCTGCTCCCCCAAACTAGAGCGGAGTTTGCCTGGTTACAGTCAATCACCAGGCAAGGAATGTGACTCTTAAAATACATGTATTCTGTGACACAAATAAGAAATAAGTGAAAGGTCTTTAATCCTGACAATTTCTGTATTAGTCTTCTTTTTTCCTGGGACTATAATAGAATGTCACAACCAAAGACAACTTAATGAAGAAAGAGTTTGCTTTGGTTTACAGTCCAGGGAGCTACAGAGCCCAGTACAGGAGGGAGACAGGCATGGCAGCAAAAGCAGGGAGCCGAGAACTCACATCTTCAGCAAAATCACAAAGCAGAGATGGAAACTGCAGGTAGAGTAGGCTATACAATCTCAAATCCCATCCTGACCCCTCCAAGGAAGCTTGAACCACCTCAACCTCCCCAAACAGCTCTACCAACTGGAAACCAAGCTTCCTAACACCCAAGCCTGATGAGGACATCTCATCAGACACCACAACCACCTGAAGATTTCTGCTTCCCTCTCACGAGGCAGTCAAGAGAAGAAAATACTTTTTAAAATGTAGAAACATGGAAGGAAGTATTCGTGGCTCTGAAGTAGTAAGAAAAGGTAGGTTTCACTCCACCTCAGAACCCTACATTTTTCTATTGCTGTGAGACACTGTGAAACATTCCTAGTAATGAGAACCGGACACTCAAATCTAAGAACAAATCATTTCATAAATGTAAGTAGATTAGAAACTTTCTATCTAAAGTCAGAAGATTCAGCACTTGTAAACTAGATTGGTAAGAGAAAATGCAGAAATGACTTGTCTCTGGGTGAGAGTGAGCTTGCGCAGGCCAGTGGGTCAGCTCCGTGGTGGTCCAGCGCAGAGCAGGGCCACTCTGCCTTGAACAAACATTGTCCAGGAGAAACTGGCTCAGGGGACAGAGGCTCTGTGTTTCCCAGCCAAGTTCAAGGCACACCAGAGTCCAGTCAGTTGTGCTTGTGGTCCGACAACTGAGGCTAAAGAAGAGCCTAAAGAGTCTTCTGTTTTTCATTTTAGAGTCATATGACTCGTACACATACTTTTTACATAATAAAACAAGTGTTTTTCCATCTGAAAAGGTTGCAATTTCTCAATAAAGACTCCTTGGCTAGGCTTTACCATAACACGTGGAGAAAGTCTACTTTTTAGCTTCACCTTCACGGCAGGAAAACACAGTTATATGTGGAAAGTGATTTCAATAAGTCACCCAGTGAGTCACTCACAGGGCCCAGTGGGACAAATTAGACTTCTGGAGATTCTACTGATAGGAAGAATTCTTACAAAACCCTCTTGACATCACAATAGGGCACAAGGTGAACGGTAGAAGGTACTGAGAGCAACACACAGCAAGAGAAAGGGCTGTCAGCAACCGGATCACATCATATGCTTGCATGAAAATTCCATTATAAAACTTATATTTCATATTATGTATACAAATGAATTCCCCATTTCAAGTGGGAGTTGCTTCCTTCCTCCATTTGTGAAAATTCTGTATCATTTCCTTTTTATTAAGATCTGAAAAAGTAAGAACTATGCCTAATCTCTAATATCTTTAAAAACTGAGTTGCTAGAAAAATATTTTTGATATATAAATATATAACTTATATATAAATATATACATAATAAAATATATTGTATATGCCCAGGAAACTGATACATATAATATGTATATATGTACATATAGATATATATCATGTATGCCTATCTATGTTATTTTATAAATGTCACAAAAAGGAGCTGGAGAGATGGCTCCTCATGTTAAGAAGCTTCAGAGAACCGAGATTTGATCCCAAGCACTAACATGGAGGCTCATAATGTTCTAAAACTCCATTCCCAGGAGATTTAATGGCCTCCTCTGGCCTCTGAGCTCACTGAATGCCCATAGTGCAGACACACATGGTGCAGACACACATGCAGGAAAAACACCCATAAACATAACATAAAAAGATGGAGCGGAAACGGCGGGAACAGCCAACCAAGGACTGGCCCAACTTGAGAGCCAACCCGTGGAAGAAAGTCAACCCTGACACTGTTAATGATACTCTGCTGTGCTTGTAGACAGAAACCTAAGATAACGGTCTCCTAAGAGGTGCCATTCAGCAGCTGGTGAAAACAGATGCAGACACCCACAGCCAAGCATTAGCGGGAGCTTGGGAAGTCTTGTGGAAGAGTGGGGGTTAGAACTGATCAAGTCAGAGGGGTCAAGGACACTAGAAGAAGACCTACAGAGTCAACTAACCTGGGCCCATGGGGCACACAGAGACTAAACCACCAATCCAACAGCACACAGTGGCTGGACCGAAGCCTCACACACATTTGTACAGATGTGCAGCTGGGTCTTCATGTGGGTCCCCTAACAATTGGAGCAGGTGCTGTCTCTGACTCTGTTGCCTGCCACTGGATCCCCTTTCCATGCCTGAACTGCCTGTCTGAGCTTCAGTGGGAGAGGAGGTGTTTAGTCCTGTTGGGATGTTCTAGGGTAGGGTGATACCCAAGGGGGAGCTTCCCCTTCTCTGAGGAAAAGAGAAGGAGGTAATAGGTGGGGATTTACAAGAGCAGTACTGGGGGGAGAGGAGGGAGGAAGGCTGTGATTGGGATATAATGTAAACAAAAACAGTAATTATGGGAAAAAATAAAATTATCTGGCAAACACAGATGAGAAAATGACTGCTAATTTTGGCTTAACATTTTAAATAATTTGTAATTTCTTATTACAAATTATTTGAAAGGCTTCAAGCAATTATATTCAAATCTCTAAGTTTTAATTTAATTTAGTTTTAGACAAGGTCTTAGTATAAATCCCTGGGTGACTTAGAACTCTCTACATAGACAAGGCTGGCTTCAAACTCTCAGACCCACCTATTTTGCCTCCTATGTGCTGGGATTAAAGGTGTGCATTAGCATGCCTAGTCTGAAATCTCTAACTTATTATAACCATAAGCATAGCCATAAATAGTCAATAGGTTTCCCTAATCACGTCAGTTTCATGCTGTTTTCTTCTGTCCTCAATTTAAGGCTAAATAGTGAGAGATGTAGGGTGTTGAAATGCACCCTTTGTTGTGTGCATGGCTCTTTGCATAACAAACTGTAAGATTCTTTTCTTGTTAGCTAGGAGGACGCCATTGGTGAGTAACTCAGGAAAAAAAAATTTGAAAATTTGTAATGGATGACTTCATTCTCTTTTAGATTCTACTTTGATGTTGTCTTGCAACCATGCTGAAAGATCGTGTCCTAAGTTTTCCAAAACCCAGACAGTGGCATCCAAATAAATGTATAATTTAATTGGGTGTATGTGTGTGTGTGTGTGTGTGTGTGTGTGTGTGTATGTGTGTGTGTGTATGTGTGTGTATGTGTGTGTGTATGTGTGTGTGTGTGTGTGTGTGTGTGTGTGTGTGTGTGTGTGCTAATGTGCACATGCCTGCACATGCTTGTGAGTACAACTCCTGTGGAGCCAGAGTTACCAGGTCTCCTGGAGCTGGAGCTCCATCCAGCCTTTCTGCTCTGGGATAGAACTGTGGTTACACACAAGAACAGCAAGCTCTCTTAACCACATTAGACCATCTCTCCTGATCTCACTTTGTGTTTTTAAAAGAGAAAAACTGCTGGGCATAATGGCATGTGCCTTTAATCTCAACACTTGTGAAGAGAGGTAGTTTGGAGCTCCAGACTAGTCAAAGCTACATAATGAGACCCTGTCTCAGAAAGAAGAAAAGGAAACAGGAAAGGAGATGTATGTTTATCTCATGCCATATTATACACGTCTAAATGTGTGTATGTGCAGATATGAGTACATATATGTGTGTATTAATGTTTGTCTTGTTTTCTTTGGCCTTTTAAAGCAGGCTCTCACTATGTAACCCTGGCTACCTGGAAACTAGCCTGTAGATCTGACTGAAGCAATTCCAACTTGAAGCAATTCTCTTGTGAAGTGAAAATTTCTGATTTTTGTTTTGTTTTGTTGTTTTGTTTTTAAACAACTCAGTTGTGTCACATGATGCTTCGCTGAATACAGACACTTGAGAGGGTGCGAGATGTTTGGAAAGAATGCAAATGGAATCCCACAGACAGTGAGAGGACGCGTTTGCATGGTTATGCCGTGCAATTCTTCCCTGCTCTTTGCTGGTCTTCGTTGGATTTCAGTTCGTAAAGAGAAATGTGCCAAAGAACTTCTCTTGCAATTCCAGCTGCTTCTGCTGACTCATTCCACCACTGCTGACTGGTGTTTGGTGTTTGCTATTGAACTGACTGCTGGTATCCTGACAACAAAGCGTGGAATTGTTTCAAGGAATTATTTCTAAACAGGTCCACAACGCCCTTTCTCTGTTAAGCTTCTTTTTCCCCTACCTCTGGGTTACCCCTACCGATGGGTTAGAAAGGAGGTTGAAGCATTTAAGCACCCTAAATAAAATAGGTTTTAAAAAAAAATCTAAGCGTACACTCCTGCCTTTTCTCCTGAGTGCTGAGATTACAAGTATTTCAATGTTAGATTTTTTTTCCTAATGGAACTGGGAGGTCTTTTGTATCTAGGTTAAGAAATATGACTTGGTTAAGGATAGAAATTTTAAAATAATTTCTCACAATCTTCAAATACAAAGACAAAGTGTATACACTAACTCATGATGATGGCAGAAGGTTTCTATTTAATCAAAAGTTGCCAAGATACTTGATTAAAAAAGAGATGCTTCCCATCAGGTCGATGTTGGGTCAAATCCCTCATATTCCAGTGTCCCAGACAAACAAACAAAATGATTTATCCAAGGGAGAAAAGGTTTCAAATGAAAAAGTTCAACTTGCAAAACAGTGTGGGTGCTTGGGGGCAGTAGTTTATTTATGTCCATTCAACAGGCATTTATAGAATGTGGCAGCAGTCGGTTCCACATGGGACTGCTAAGACAATAAGCAGAAGGACCCAGGGACACTGGCACCAACTCAGAGTCAATCCAATGTGTCCAGAATATGCAGTGCACACAGCATGAAGACTTCAGGGAAGGCTCCTTACTCAAGAGGCTGCCCGGGCTAAGTCACGAAACAGGGAGTTTAGACTAAGGCATTTACCTAGTAATCTAGAGATGTAGCAGGTATATTTTACAAAACAGTTAAAATGAATCTGCAGACAATTTATGTGTCCATATGTGTGTTCTGAGCCATAGAAAATGATTCAAGTTTGTGACTCTATCTGCTTCAGCTACCCTTTAATACAGCAAGCAAGCTGACTCTTGGCTTCTGTTAAACCTGATTTGACCCTGTGTTGAGAAGACTTTCAATAATATGTGGGCTTTTCTTTGACAGCCAGGGAAAGCTTAACATAAAAAGGTCAAAATGAACAGCTTCTCGTATCAGAAGGAATAGGGGTAGAAGCCTCAGACTTCCTCTTCTTCCTTGACTGAGAACATGGCTGTCCCCTGGTCTTGCTAAAGCAGTAGAAGTGGAACAAGATGCAGGCTCGTGGGACTTCCGTGAAACTGCGTTGTCAGGCTTCACATGCCACAGGGTAAGCAGTGGAAGTCGGAGGCCAACTAGACGGAGTGAGTTCTTGCCTTCTAACCTGTGGGACTCAGAGGCTGAATTCCGGTCATTAGGTTTTGTGGCAACTCTTTTACCTATGAGACATCGTGCCTTATCCCGTGGTGTCAAGTTCCTTGATTGGCGCTCTAGTTAGAAGCCGTTCAATTTGATAAAATGCACCAAGCTGTTCCTCGTAGATGTTGCAACTACATGAAATAAACAAAACAAAATCATCCACACCAGGAGTAGCAGCCATGGTTTCTTTAGCGTCTGAGGCTGTCACTACAGCTCTGCAGTTTTTCCTCCCAGAAGTCTAGGCAGCAGGATCCCACCCTCCTTACGGAATGAGTAACCTCCTCCTTACCCAGCTTCCTTTGCTCAAGTTAAGCCTCCCAGAGATGCACAGAAGACCTCACTGATGACCAGGAAGCCTTCTCAGCTCAATGTTTTTTTTTTTAACTTCCCTGATAACAGAGATAGTTCTCCTGAAACAAATTGTTTCCTTTGGATAAGGAAATGTTAAAGGATACTGATTTAAGACAGTCTTACTGATTCATCATTCTGATTTACTTAGAGAGAAATTACTGATCCCATTTTTTTTTTGTTTGTTTGTTTGTTTTTCCGGAGCTGGGGACTGAACTCAGGGCCTTGCGCTTGCTAGGCAAGTGCTCTACCACTGAGCTAAATCCCCAACCCCTACGGATCCCATTTTTAACTGAGAATAAAATGACTTCTTGAAACACTGAATTTGAGCAACTATTCAAAAATCTGCTGTTGTTGTTTTGTTGTTTTTGAACGAGGATCTTACTATGCAGCTCTGGCTGTTCTGAATTTCACTATGTAGACCAGGCTGGCATTGAACTCCTGACTCTGCCTCCCAAGTGCTAGAATTAAGGCATGTGCTCCAACACCTGGCTAATCTTTATGATTCTTCCAAAAAAATTTTTGCATACATCTTCTCAGTATGAATTTAAACTTGAGATTCCTGATTCAGTCTCTTGAATGCTGGAATCACATGACCCTCTAAGCATTTATAAACATTGTATAAAAGCATCACTTCTACATGAACGAGGTGGGTTGATTAATTACATTCAAATATTTTTAAATTTATTGTGTGTGTGTGTGTGTGTGTGTGTGTGTGGTGTGTATGAGTATTTTGTCTGCATATATTTCTATGCATACGTGCATGCCTGGTGCCACAGAGGTTAGAAGAAGGTGCTAGATTCCCTCAGAAGTGGAGTTACATACATCTTTCCTGAGAGACACAGCCAGAGTACAGCAAATACATAGGCGAATGCCAGCAGCAAACCACTGAACTGAGAACGGGACCCCCGTTGAAGGAATCAGAGAAAGGACTGGAAGAGCTTGAAGGGGCTCGAGACCCCATATGAACAACAATGCCAAGCAACCAGAGCTTCCAGGGACTAAGCCACTACCCCAAGACTATACATGGACTGACCCTGGACTCTGACCTCATAGGTAGCAATGAATATCCTAGTAAGAGCACCAGTGGAAGGGGAAGCCCTGGGTCCTGCCAAGACTGAACCCCAGTGAACGTGATTGTTGGGGGGAGGGTGGTAATGGGGGGAGGATGGGGAGGGGAAGCCCATATAGAAGGGGAGGGGGAGGAGCTAGGGGGATATTGGCTCGGAAACCGGGAAAGGGAATAACAATCGAAATGTAAATAAGAAATACTCAAGTTAATAAAGATGAAAAAATAAAAAAATAAAAAAATAAAAAATAAAAAATAAAAAAAAGAAGTTGAGTTACAGATAGTTGTGACCCAACATGTAGGTGCCAAAAACTGAACATGGGTCCCCTATGAGAGCAATCACTGACTCTACACCAGTGAAGCACTACCAGTGCTGTGACCAAATATTTGATAAAGCAACTTAAGGGAGAAGGTTTTAGAAGATTTATTTTTATTCATGTGTACCTGTGTCTGTGTGAGTCATATCTTATAACAATCAAAACACAGTCCATGCTATTGCTGGCTACTCTCCAGTCAAAGCAGTCTCCAGCCCCCATGGTCCCCATGCAGCAGTCCACCCAACAGCCACTGAGGCACTTTTTCCCCACTCTGAGACTAGTTGTCACAAATCCCCATAACCCAGTAATGTAATTTATCAGTCAGATTTATAGTAATAAATTCTCAACCCACAAAACTCAATGGATAGCATTACAAACTGCCTGCCTAGATTGGACAAATTGCTCTATATTATCCTATGCTCCTCTATGATATCCATAGCTACCTGTGGCTATTCAAGCCATGTGAATTGGGCCTGTCCGCCTCCTCCTCCATTTCTCATCCTTCTTCTATCTGTCCCATGTCCTTTCCCTATGAAACTCTTAGACTTGCCTTCCTTCCCCATTGCCCAACCACAAGCTTTAGCCTTGTATTTCATCTGCCCTTGCCTGCACATAGACAGCAACCCACAGTGAGTCTATGTCTAGAGTGGGTACTTGCAGTGGTCAGAGGTCAGATCTTCTGAAACTTGGGTTCTTGAAACCAAACTCTGGTCCTCTAGAAGACCAACAAGGCCTTTTAGCTAGAGCTGTCTCTCCAGATGTGTGTGTGTGTGTGTGTGTGTGTGTGTGTGTGTGTGTGTTTTAGCTAGTGATTTGAGGGTATATAGTTCATTATGCAAGCCATGGATGAAAGTGGCTTTCCGGTGACTGAGACAGGCAGCTAGAATTCCTCAGGTCTTAACAGATCAGGAAACGGGGAAAGGACCAGAAAAAGCCAGGGATGATACAAGTCTATAGACCTATTCCATGACCTACTTGTTCTAACTAGGTCCTACTGTCTAGCATTTCCAGCAGCCTCCCAACATAAAGCTGCCAGCTAAGAACCCAGAGTTCAAGTCTCAGACCCAGACTATAACGCTCCTCCTTTGGACGCCATAAAGCAAAAAACACAATTAGTACAATTTCAAAAATCACAAAGTATTGACGGTCTCAATTCAGCTCAAAGGTTTAAGGTTTCTTAGCTCAAAGTAAAACAACAACAACAACAACAACAATAAAAAGCCCACAAGAAAAATACTTCTAATAAACAATGGCATGGGACAGATATTTTCATTCAAAAAGGGAGAAACAGGGCACACACAGCAAAGATAAGACCAGATGCAAGACTGAAACCCAGCAGGAAAAACACCAAGTGCTACAGTTCTATGCTTGCCATCTGGGCATCTATGGGCTTAAGAAACCCTGACCGTCCAGCCAGTGAAGACTATGGACTCTTGGTCCAGCTTTAGCTAGTGCTGGTAGCTTTTCTCAGCGGATGTCCCACAACTCTTCATATTTTGGTGTTTCCATACCAACTCGGTCTCCGGTTTCCCACCTTAATGTTCAGCCTGCTCAGGAGTTCCATGTAGATAGTAAAATCCTTCTATATGTTGCTTGGAGGTAACGGACTTCTGGAACCTTGGCACAATCCGACACTAGCCTGTAACTCTTACAGTTTGAATGCCAGAGAGATCAATACCACCTAGGTAACGCCAGCTCTCGATGCAGGCTGACATTTTTGGACAACAGTTTAACAGCGTCTATACCTTTAAAGCTGAACCCAGGGAAACATTCCCACTAGACAGTGCTTCTAAAGCAAGATGCCCTGGGGGGGGGTCTCTTTATTTAGTCTCTCTCTTTCTACTGCCTGATGTTTATTCCCCAAATCTTTATAATAACAATTTCATACATTGTTTTTTTTCTTTTCTTTTTTTCAGAGCTGGGGACCGAACCCAGGGCCTTGCATTTGCTAGGCAAGCGCTCTACCACTGAGCTAAATCCCCAACCCCTTCATACATTGTTTTTAAAACCATATACATTGAAACTCAGGAGAGAAATTAAATCCCCACCCCAGTATCACTTCAAGTCAGACACTGCATAATAATAAACTCTTGAATTGCTTACATGTCTATCAACATTTAATGTATTTTTGTGATGAGAACATTTGGGATCTTTCCTGCAGGTTTTGTGGATATAAAATGACACCATAGTTCCAAGATGATAAGCCCCATGTAAAATAATACTAACATAGCAACATGGCCTCCTCTCTGGTTGTGGCTGACATTGTACCCATTAAGTGCCTTCTCCCTCATCCCCTCACTGGCCCCTGGTAACTAGTATTCTGTGCTCACTTGTTCTATGAGTTGAATGTTTTTAGATTTCACAGATGAGTAAAATGTAGCATTTTTATTTCCATGTCTGACTTGCTTTGCTTAACATTATCACTTCCATCCATGTTTGCGACAAATGACATAGTAACCCTTTTGGGAGATGAAACTATTCCACTCTGCAATTCCACATTCTAAAAATCCATTTACAGAAAACTCAATGGGTTCTATATCTTGGCCATACACTCGAGTGCACGCTTAGCATGCACAAGGCCCTTTGTTCGGTCCCTAGTACTCCATAAAAGAGGAAGGGACACACCTTTCCATTATACACAGTATTTCATATAGCATATCAAACATATATGTGCTCTTGTCCATGTATGTTGCAGACTAGATCTTTGATGTGTTGACTTCGTATCCTTTGAGGAAATGGGGTGGCCATGGTGGACCACATAGTGAGTCAATTTAAGTTTGGGGTTTTCTTGCTGTTGTTGTTGTTGCTGTTGCTGTTATTGTTTTTGGTTTCGTTTTGTTGAGTGCTTTCTATAGTATTTCCTTGGAGACTATAGTAACTTATACCAGTAAAGTAGGAGTTCTTCATCCTCACCAGCAAACATTTCTTTCTGACTTTTAATTTACAGCCGTTCTAATACAGATCTGACAGAGAAGGTAGCTACTGTGAGTAACTATGTGCGCAGCCCCTGGTTAGTGAATGGGGCATTTCCCATATATTTGTTCATCATTCGTTTATCTTCCGTCTGAGAAATACATATTCAGATCCTTTGTCTGCTTTAAGTCCTATTATTCCTTAGTAGTACTCTTTTGCTGTTGAACCCTTCAGTTCTTTTGTGTCCTGGACATCACCCCCTATTTGAATTGGTTTTCAAATGTCTTTTTTCCCATTCTGCAAGTGTGGCCTTTAAGGAGTTGGTCGGGCTGTAAGAGGATGTGTTGGAGGAACTGGGTTATTGGACCTAGCAAAGGCCAGGGACTGAGACTAGAAACAGCAGCATATCCTGCTTTTGCAGGACTTCATTCAGAAGCTAAGGAGTTTGCAAACAGGCTAGAGAAACAAATCAAGAGCCAAAGGTAATAAAAATGACTGGCCAAAAAAAATAAAATAAAATAAAGTTCTAGTGAGGATGTGGATAAATCCAAATGAAAGTTGAAAATGACTGAAAATGAACTTATTTGTCTGGAAAACAGTCTAGCAAGTTCTCAAAAGTTAAATACAGAGTTAGCACATAACCCAGAAGTCACACCCGTGTGTGTGTGTGTGTGTGTGTGTGTGTGTGTGTGTGTGTGTTGGCACATGCCCTTCATTACAGCACTCGGGTTGAAGCAGGTGGATTGTTGAGTTCGTTTTTGAGCTGAAGACTGTCATTTTGCCCAGGAAGACCTCAAACTCCTGTGATTCCAGCAGACTTCTGTGTCAGCTGATGTCACCACAGATAAGGCCACATATTGGGAGACGTCGTTATCCTCAGCCTTGTCTAAAATTGAGTTTGCACCGCACCAGAAGGAATCCCGAGAAGCACAAAGCAAATATCTCAGCCCACAGAGTTCTGTTTCATCCTCCAGCCAAGCTTCCCAAACTTCTCTCAGTGAACATCATCTTCTGCCAAGTCCTGGTTCCGGTGAACATCAGCCTGCCAATAACTTGCTGACCCAGAAGCAGAGGCTTGAGAGCTTTTCTGGTAATAGTTGGATAAACTCTTGACTTCTGAGAGCAGGCAGCTCAAAGTTCTAAACTTTCTGGCATAGACTACTCCTAAATGCTTATAACCTAATTAAAATGTGCCAAGCCCAAGAATATCAAATAGTTTTTAAATTAAAAAAAAAATGGTACCATTAGGCACCAAGAGTTAAGTGTCGAGTCACACTCATCCACTTTTCCTGCAGAAGCGAGGCCAAGCCTAGGGAATCACAAGATCCAGACCAGTTTGGGCAACACAGAAAGACCTTGCCTGAAACAAACGAACCCTTAGAGTGGGAAAGAGAACTCATGACTCTGAGGCCAAGGAAGGTATCTAAGGATTTAAAACACCCTGAGTCAGCTCTCCCCTTCCATAAGCCTCACCATGTGCTGTGAGAGCCAGGGAGTTCTACTTGCGAGTGTGGCTGAACTCCTTCCCGGGGTGGGGTGAGCACAATGGACAGCTGCGCTGCAGCGTCTGCAGTTCCCAGGGAAAAAGTGCTACAGCCATCTCTGCCCTGCGGGGCGGCGAGCGCCCGGCGGACAGTTTGTGCCGCGGGGCAAGGACAGGAAGCGCGCGTTTCTGCAGCCGCGGCTGGCCCGAGATAATGCCATTGTGTCCCGGCGCAGCGACCGCTCCCACCGCCCGGCCGCGCTGGCGTCGGGCTCCCTGGACTCGGGCCAGCCAGCGCTGCAGCCTGCCGAGAGGCGCGCGTCCCCTCCCGTCCCCTCCCGTCCTCTCCTGTCCCCTCCGGGAGGCGCGGCCACGCCTCGGCCTCCGCAGGAAACCTGGCCACAGCACCAGACTTCGTGACTTCTCCTTTACGAGCTGCGCCCACCCGGCCTGGCCCGCTTTTGTTCTCAGCTCACTGGGTGCTGGCGCGGAATTTTAAAGCTGCAGGCTTGCAGGAGCGATGACAGAGTTATTGCAAAGATACCGTATCTTGCTGCGCCCCGCTGCCTGCACTGCAGCGCTGTGCCCTCTCATCACCTTTCCTAACATGTAGCTCTTCTGTGCAGCCTACCATCAAGCAAGAGCCCTCACCAAGGACGACTCTAGACATATTTAGCAGCAATATTGTTTGATTTCAGCTAGACATTGTTCTAACACACACAAAAGAGTTCAAGGCTGTGGCTTTGGTTTTTGTCCTCCCGCTTCCCCATTCTTCAGGCTGTCAAGTTTCTCTGGGAAAATGGGATCAAAATGCTTGGCGACATTTCCACAATAAAACACTCACGTATATATGAAATGAAACTTAATATATTTATTAAGATTTCCTTTCTAGTCATGTCCAGATTATAACTCAAATCTACAGAAGTCAGATTTATGTCAACAGTTTCCTCTTAAAACCTTCAACAGATGGGCAAGCAATGTAAGAATTCTGTTCTGGTAGAGCATTCCCAATAAGATGAAGTACCAGAAAGTTCCTTCCCTTCAGAAAGTTCCTCACAGTGGAAAGGAGTAAATGGTTCTTTCAGAATGATTTTATGGAATAGAAGGTAAAATAATTATCTCACCATCTCAGGTTTTTTTCTTTTTTTAATACTTTATTTTTTATTGTATGTGCATTGGTGTTTTGCCTGTTTTGTCTGTGTTGGATGCCCTGGAGCTGGAGTTACAGACAGTTGTGAGCTGCCATGTGGGTGCTGGGAATTGAACCCAGAGTCCTCTGGAATAGCAGCAAGTGCTTTTAATCTCTGAGCCAGCACCCTTAGGTTTATCTTAATTTTACAAATAGAAAAAAAAAGATATAAGCAAATGAAAATGTTTTACTGTGTCTAAAAGTCTATTATCTGATATTCAAAATGTGGGAGATTGAATCCAGAGGCATGGAAACGCAATGCAAGTGTTGTACGTAAGCCACATTCGTGGGCCTGGTCTCTCATCTATAACGGGCAGAGTGGATAGTGACTACCTTTTTGGTTACTGGAGATGTTTCTAAAAGCAGTTCCTCTACAACAGGAAAATATCCATTGGGTGAAGATGCTTATTCAAGGTTTGAGGAGGAAAATAAATGTAGTTAGAATGAGTTTCCACAAAGCAATATCACCATGCTTTAAGTATTAGCAGAAAGGACCTGTGGCAAATATCTTAGGAAACGAGTCTAGCAAGAAAGGTGCAAGGAAATCTAAGGTCTCAGAACCAATGCTGACAGAAAGACATGACAGATGCGAAGTATTACTAGGCTGTCCAGGGTCGGAACAGGCCACCACGCTGGCTCTAGACAACACAACGGAATAGCATGTGATCTCTACGTAATAATTTTTCTTAAAAGCTGCTACCTTGAGGGCTGGAGAGATGGTTCAGTGGTTAAGAGCACTGACTGCTCTTCCAGAGGTCCTGAGTTCAATTCCCAGCAACCACATGGTGGCTCACAACCATCTGTAGTGGGATCCAATGGCCTCTTCTGGTGTGCCTGAAGATAGCTACAGTGTACTCATGTACATAAAATAAATAAATCTTAAAAAAAAAAAAGCTGCTATCTTGTTCAGCAGATGCAGATGGCAACAGGGGAAAGAACTAGGAATTCTAGAAGCCCAGGAAAACTGCAGCCAAGGGAGAGCAGGCTGAGACAGTCGGCCCTGAGTCAGCTCCACCAGACCCTACTTCATAAAGTTGGAGCTATAGGAAGACAGGATTTTGAGTGATCTCAACACAGAGAAACAGCAAAGGTCACAGTGGTGGGTATGCCAGTCACCCTGTTAGTTCACTGAAGGCTGTATACAGGTATCAAAATGTTAATACTGAGTCCCATAAACACACAATCACTGTGTGCCAGTAAAAGTATATATTTTTAAAACAGCGAGCTGGGATCAGTTAATGCAAAACCTTTAGCTGGGAGGACAGGAAAATGAGTTCCTGAAGTGCCTCAGAGGTATGTCCTATGTCTACAGAATGGCAGAATGGCCCAGGGAAATGAATGCATCTTTTCTCTAATGATGATGTAGCAAGAAAATCCTAGTGGTCCACAATGGCAGATACATTATCTCTCAACTCAGAATAGAAATTTAAAACGACAGTTCTGGACAGTAAGTGGACAGATCCGCTTAGTGTTCATATCTGTAAGGATATTATAGTTAAAAGTCATCCACGGTCCACAGCCAAGAAGACTGTGGGAAAAGGAAGCCACTCCGGACCAACTTCACTTCCATTTATGATAGACAGTGAGCTGTGTAATAAAGGCAGAACAATGGGTGTGGAATGTGCTGCCAGGCCAGGGAGGAGGAACTTCCCCATCAGCTTTCTCAGGCCAGCCCTTCTCCCTGCCCACCTGCCTACTGGGGCTGCTAGTTCCCAAGCCTGCTGGCCTGGGCTGTTTGCTTTCACATCTACCCCTGGAACCACACAAGTTGCTTTCTGTGTGGCAAGTGTGAGAAGGAGCACAGGTGGGAGCATTGAAAGACACCTGGCTGTATCATTTACTGACATGAGGGTCCTGACCCTTGAGGACTTGGATATCTCCTTTTATTATATGGGCCGGAAATATTGGTCTTTCATGATCGCTGTGTGCACACATCTTCTCAAGCCCTAGACTTTAATCAGCTCCTAGACCGTTATTGCCAGAAAGTTCTCTTTAAATATATTTTTAACTAATTTAATATATAACATATTAATATTTACATAGAATGTAGAATGTACAGTATATAGTATGATATAAGATAATATGTAATATATAACATGTGTTATAGAATATAGAATATAGAAAAAATAGAATATAGAATATAAAATATAGAAGAGAATATAGAGCATAGAACATATAATATAGAATAGAATATAGAACGTAATATATAGAATGTAGAATGTAAGCTGTAGAATGTAGAATATAATATATAAAACATAGAAAACAGAATATAGAATATAGAATGTAGAATGTAGAATGTAGAATGTAGTATGTAGAATATAGAATGTGGAATATAGAATATAGAATGTAGAATGCAGAATATAGAATATAGAATACAGAATATAGAATGTAGAATATAGAATGTAGAATGTAGACTATAGAATGTAGAATGTAGAATATAGAATGTAGAATGTAGAATATAGAATGTAGAATATAGAATGCAGAATATAGAATGTAGAATGTAGACTATAGAATGTAGAATGTAGAATATAGAATGTAGAATGTAGAATATAGAATATAGAATACAGGATATAGAATGTAGACTATAGAATGTAGAATGTAGACTATAGAAAGTAGACTATAGAATGTAGAATGTAGACTATAGAAAGTAGAATGTAGAATAATACAGAATGTGGAATAGAATTCAGAATACAGAATATAGAATTTCTATGCTCACTAATAGAATTACACTGGTTTGGGGGCTCTTCATAACCCCTGGACATGCCCATGATGCTGTTTGTAGCTGATGAGCAGCTCTCACCAAGGCTCAGAACCATTGGGGTGAGAAGCTGTCTGTTTTCAGCCAGCACTCACTGCTAGAGCTTCTTCCCACCTCGCTTTTCCTTTCTTCCTTCCTCCCTTTCCAGCATCTGCTTCTCACTCATGTAGGCCCGGTGCTGGCAAGAAAGTTCCAGAACTGTAAACTCATTCAGGAGACCAGGCTTGTTCCCCAGCCTGACTTCCTGGACTGTTCAGGGGCATCAAACAATGGCATTTCAGCATTATCAGAATAAACTTGGAGTTTATCCCCGTTCCTCCTCTTTGCTGTTGGTTGTTCCTTTGGTCTGACCCCAGAATGACTTAGCCGAATGTTATCATTTGCATCCTGGGTGTGCAGAGAACTTGATATTTGTCTGGACAGAAGGGAAGCACTGTTGCTTTTTACTCAGGGTAGGCGAACAGACAGTGAGTGCATCTCTCTGAGTCAACGGTAGAAAAACAATAAGGTTAAATGTGGTGATAACCCAGTGTCTGTTGGGATCAGAGAAGGGGCTGTTGACAGCCCTGATTGCCAGATTCTGTCTTATGATCTTAGGATTAGCCCCCTCAGAGCAAACTCTTACTGCCCTGGATATCATCTTTGACGTTTTTGTATTGCCCTTCAATTCCTAGAGGATCTCTATGGGCTTCAGTTTTTCCCAGAGGGCTTAAAATTAAATATACCACTTGATGTCTCATGATTTTCAACCAGCTCTGTAAGTCTTTACCAAAAGCAAAGAGGGGTGAGGCAGAACGGATAAATAGATCACGAAATCATCCTCACCAGAAGTACCCCTGGACAGCTGAAAACACATGGAGTGTCCAACGCAGTGTGTAGGAAGCCACCCCAAACTATGTGGGTGAACAGGACAATGTTGCTACTAAGTAAAAGAAAAACCACGGTTTCCAATAACCCCATATGGCAACATATGTCGGCTGGGTAAATAGCATCTCAAACTATAAATGTAATCAGCCCACTGTGCTCTCAGCACATCTGAGTATCATTAGCATATTCCAAAATTCCCTTCATCCAATGAAAAGAATAGAACAATTCAGATTACTGGTATGACACAGAAATCCTGAACAACGCACTGTCCGATGCACAGTGTTACACTAGAGGGCAGATGAGTTTGTTTCATAATTAGTGGAGTTGAGTGCCCTTGGACATCTGGATCTTAGGAAGGAAGAACTGAAAAGTGTGGAGAAAATAAGATCTAAATGTTGCTTCTGCTCCAATGGAAGCCTTGTCATAAGCCCAATATGTGGATGGCTTTAAGGATTTATGAAACAGTGTTTCTAATATTCAACCTGACTTTCTCAGAAGATGGCATGGCACAGAGGAAGTCTCCAAATTAGTGACCAGACCTGTGGGCTGTGGGGGTCAGAAAACTGGCTCTGCCTCTTTACCGCTTCTTAGCTGTGTGACTGTGCACAAGTCACTTAATCTCTTTGTCTCTCCGTTTCCTCACGAGTAAGGTGTAGTGACAGCACCTCCCTTGCATGATAACCCCTCAAATGTCCGACACTATCAGGCCACTTCCTGATCATGGCTCACGTTACATAGAAGACAGGAAAGGTAAATGTTATTGAATGAAAGTCACCTAAATTAAATAATTTATAATGTAGAATTACATATATGTGTCAACTATGTTTATAGTCATTAGGAATTGTATTTACTGTCATACCTCAAGCACTTCCAAGGTTCTGGGAAACAAAGACATCAGGAGAATATTTGTATTAAAAATATGAATAAGTAAAGTGTGTTCCAAAAAATGTAAACATAGAATTGCCATATTGGGGTTGGGGATTTAGCTCAGTGGTAGAGCACTTGCCTAGGAAGCGCAAGGCCCTGGGTTCGGTCCCCAGCTCCGAAAAAAAGAACCAAAAAAAAAAAAAAGAATTGCCATATCACCAAGAAATTTTGCTTCTGCATATATTTACAAAATGTGATTCTCTGTTGCTGTGATAAACATGATGGTCAAAGGCAGCTTTGGGAAGAAAGTGCTTACTTGGCACTCACATCCTGATCCCAGTATATCATGGAGGAGAAACTTGTCAGGAACTCAGGCAGAAGCAGACACAGGAACCATGGAGAAATGTTGCTTACAGGCTTGTTAGAAATGGCTTACTCAGCTTGCTTGCTTCCTTCCTTCCTTTCTTTCTTCCTTCCTTCCTTTCTTTCTTTCTTTCTTTCTTTCTTTCTTTCTGTCTGTCTGTCTGTCTGTCTGTCTGTCTGTCTGTCTTTCTTATTGGATATCTTTTTAATTACATTTCAAATGTTATTCCCTTTCCTGGTTTCCCATCCATAAGCCCCCTATCCCTTCCCCCTCCACTTCTTCTATAAGGGTGTTCCCCCTCCCCAACCACCCCCCCTTCCTGCCTTCCCACCCTGACCTTCCCCTACACTGGGGGTGAGGTGTCCATCCAGCCTTGGCAGGACCAAGGGCTTCTCCTCCCATTGGTGCCCAACAAGGCCATCCTCTGCTACATATGCAGCTGGAGCCATGGATCTGTCCATGTATAGTCTTTGGGTAGTGGTTTAGTCCCTGGAAGGTTGGTTGGTATTGTTGTTCTGATGGGGTTGCAAGCCCCTTCAGTTCCTTCAATCCTTTCTCTACCTCCTCCAATGGGGACCCAGTTCTCAGTTCAGTGGTTGGCTGCTAGCATTTGCCTCTGTATTTGTCATGCTCTGGCTGAGCCTCTCAGGAGACAGCTATATCATGTTCCTGTCAGCATGCACTTCTTGGCAACAGCAATATTGTCTTGTTTTGGTGGCTGTATATATATGGGCTGGATCCTCAGGTGGGGCAGGTTCTGAATGGCTGTTCCTCCAGTCTCTGCTCCAAACTTTGTCTCCATATCCCCTCCTATGAATATTTTTGTTCCCCATTTTAAGAAGAGGATTGTCCGCACTTCTGAGAGCCCAGCTCTCTCCCCGACGGGATTTGTGTACAGAGAGCTATGGGACAGGTTCAGTTCCAGGCGCAGACAGAAGCCAGCAGGTCCTGCCACTGACTGCTCCTATGTTCCTGTATCCAGAGGGCACTGGGCAGGTTCCTCTTGGGTCAGGAATGTGAGCAGAAGTGGTGGTCTCCCCTGAGCTGTCAGGATTGCCCACACTTCTGAGATTCCAGCAAGATTTGGGTACAGAGAACTGTGGGAGCAATTCAGCTCCAGGCACAGGCAGAAACAGGAAGTGTCCTGTCCCAGATGACTTCTGCCTTTGTGTGTCCTGAGTCCACCAGGCAGGTTGCTTGGAGCAGAAGAGTTGCTCTTACCTCTGCTCTCAGGTGTGTCAGAGCTCCTGGCTTTTGGCTCTCAGCACAGGCCAGCTCACTTTCTTATACAACCCAAGATCACCTTCCCAGAGACACCACCACCCACAGTGTGCTGGGCCCGCCCATATTAATCACGAAAACACACACACACACACACACACACACACACACACACACACACACACACACATACGCAGACATTCTCATATGCCAATCAGATGGAGGGAATTCTTCAGTTGAGGTCCCCTTTCTCAGGTGACTCTAGTTTGTATCAAGTTGACAAAAATTAACTAGTACACAAAGGAAATGAGATCAGTGACTCGAAGAAGTATGTTTACATCTATATTGACAGCAACATTATTCACAATGTCCCAAAGTGCAGAAACCACTCAAGTCTTTACTGGTGTCCAACTTGATGTTGGAACATGATGTCTTCAAGGCTCTTTCATGTCTCAACATGTGCCACAATTTCACTCTAAAGGCAATGAAATATTCCATTGTGTGAATATACCAGTTTTGCTCAGAATAATTTTTTAAACAATCAGTAATATGATGTTTCCCTACTATTACCTATTATTCATGGAATCCTTAGCACTGGCATATGATTTTACAGCCAAAGAAAGCAAGATCCACAAAAGTTTGGATCCTGATTAATCAAGACAGAGCACCTTTCATATAACCAGTCAGGGATTCCACATTCATGCAGACACTCTGGAAACGTTTGATTGTTTCTGTGGTTCCAGAAATGGAATCCAGGAACTCACACATGCTAGGCCACTCCCAATTTCTAAAAGCTACACGTATAACACAAAGTTGATCGATCATTCTTCTCACTGCTCACTCCTTGCACAAAGTTCCCTTAGTATTATCCCGAATACACACGTGTACACCAAGGGTTCCAAAACAGGTAATGTTAGACAGGGAGTTGGCCTCACTCCTCTCATTCTCAGTCCTGAGTTTCATAGGTTGGGTTCACTCAACCTTACCAGTTCTGGTGGCCATGGTTCTCTTGCCACACATGAAAGTAAATCTTTAAAGAGAAAATGATTAGTAATTGAGAAAGAAAACTAAAGGTTAATAATACCTTTAGTTGATTAGTTATCAAAATAATATCACCAATATAGGCAAATGAATAGACAACAGATGTCCTCAGAGACAGGAAGTGATCTGTGTACACAGGCTCCCACCCAAGGCACATGCCCTGACACTAACCATGAAAAGCATCAGGGAAATCCAAGCAGAGAGGCATGCTACAGCTGCCATTTCTGTTCAGAAATATTGATGGTCAAAGCCAGGTATGTTAGCTGATGTGGCAGGGATCCCCTACTAGTCTCTACTCCAGAAGAAGTTGCCACAAAGAAAAAAGCAGGAATAACTGAAGTTCTGGGGTACCAATTTTAAATTCCTTAATTGTAAATAAGTAATCAGTGGCTAATCTGTATGTGGAACATGCAGGTAGATAGTAGATAAGGAATTGACTTTCAAAGATAGAAAGATATTTATGAATACTTAAATTCAGATATATATATATATCACAAAGGGACTGAAAAAGCAAATGTATCAAAATGTTAAACAGTGGCAAATTTAGACTAAGCATATACAAGGGTTTCTTGAACCAACTTACAAATTTATGACAGTTGTTTTAAAAACAACAGGAAGAAGAAGAAGAAGAAGAAGAAGAAGAAGAAGAAGAAGAAGAAGAAGAAGAAGGAGGAGGAGGAGGAGGAGGAGGAGGAGGAGGAGGAGGAGGAGGAGGAGGAGGAGGAGGAGGAGGAGGAGGAGGAGGAGGAGGAGAGGAAGAGGAGGAAGAGGAGGAAGAGGAGGAAGAGGAGGAAGAGGAGGAGGAAGAAGAGGAGGAAGAGGAGGAGGAAGAGGAGGAAGAGGAGGAGGAAGAGGAGGAAGAGGAGGAGGAAGAGGAGGAAGAGGAGGAGGAAGAGGAGGAAGAGGAGGAGCAGCAGCAGCAGCAGCAGCAGCAACAACAACAACAACCACCACTACCACCACCATGTAATTCAAAACTCATTCCTGGATTCTCAAAATCAAACAAGTTCAATCACTGTAAGAGAGGGCATTGACCAACTTCAACCTGCAGCTAGCCAGGGAACAGGGAGACAATCTCATGACATTCTTTGGACATTTATTCAACCAGTACTTGTTGAGCTGCTCTGGTGGTTTAGAGCCTCTCAGATCCTAGATATATGGCCATGAAAGAAAAAGCCTCTATTCACAGAGACACATAGCAAGTGGGAGAGACAAATCTAAGACTACAAGATGTCATCAGGTACTCAGAGTGTGCCTAGCATTGGGATCCATATAAAGGAAGAAGAGGAAAGGAAGGACAAGTTTTGCAAGGTGAAGCCTTTGAAAGGTGTCCCAGCTTGCTATTGCTATGATAAAATGTTCTAATTAATGTGGAGAAGAAAGGATTTATTTGGGGAAGTCAGGACAAGAACCTAGAGGCAGAAATGAAGCAGAACCACAGAGGACAGCTGCTTACCGTCTCTAAGATTCACTCAGGTTTCTTTTTAACACAATCCAGGACTCCCTGCCAAGGAATGGCATTGGCTACAGTGGATTCGGCCCTTCCACATCAATCATTATTTAAGAAAAAGCCCTCAAAGATTTGCCAATAGGCCAATCAGATGATTAAATCTTTCCAATTAAAGTACTCTCTTCCAAGAAGATGCAGCTTGTGTCAAGTTAGTGAAAACTTCACCAGCACCTAAGGCATCCAATATGTGCCACCATGAGACTGGGCAAAGTCCTTTTGGTAAAAAAAAAAAGACCAGCTGTTAGGAACCCTGGCATGAGCACCTAGCCAAGGTATGGTACAAGCAATAACAGGCCAAACCAGTAAGTATACTGGCTGGCTAACCAGCCAGCAGTGAAATTGATTTCCAACCACACTAATTAGTTACCAGAAGAGACCTAAAGGAAATATTTAATGTCATCATTAAATATTAAGGTAAATTAGGCAGCAGATGTAACTCAATGGGAGAGGATATGCCTAGCATGTGCAAGGGCCCCAGTCCTTTCCTGTAGGTTGATGTCATTATGCAGGTGAAGGCAGGTACAGGATAGAATGAGGCCTGTCATCGGATGAAACGGAAGGATGGGTAGGAGAAACGTTTTAAAGAGAAGAGGAGACAGGATCGAGGAGGAAGGAGTTGAGAGAACATGGTGGCAGATGTTAAGATTCCTCTCTCCACATATTACAGGTTATTATGACTATCCTTAAGGGATGGATGTGTACAGGATTTTGTGTTGTCTAGATGGGCAAATTATATCTTACCAATGTGGGCGGTTTATATTCTTATCAATTGGTTGTGAGTTTATTGTGTGGATATATTGTGGATTGAACGTTTAAAATGTAAATCTGATTGTTGGGTTACAGTTTGTTGAGTCTTGACTTTACCGGGTGACTGGAAGCAGAGAGTTCTCAGGTGGCAGAGAACCACCAGGAGAGAGACTAATCTGAGATAAATTAGCACTAGTTCCAATGGCCCACTGGAGCCGGAACTAGTGTGTCAGGGTACTCGGGGGAACCGATCCTGGCGCTTTTTTATTTTTACCACAACACTTCCCTCTCACTGCAAAAAAATAAATAAATGAATTAATTAAATAGAAGAATAAACATGACAAGTGAGTCTTGGTGTCTCTTCTAGGTCATCTGTATAGTTAAGGGGGAGAGTAGAGGAAGTTCAGCATTCCTTATGATGGAACATGTTCTTCCTTCAATGTCTTCCAAATTTTACCTCTCTATTTCTTCCTTTGTTTCCCCAAGGACACTGAGACTCCCATTCCTTGGCAAAACTACCCCAGAGTCATCTGCAGTGAGACCAAACAAGAAAAACAAGCAAGAAGCAGCCACCATACTGACTTAACATAACCACACCAGGTTAATTCTGAAGCAAACCTTTACTGGCTGGCAGCATGATCTAATGAAGTGAGTTTAATTTCATCATTAATTTCGTGTTCATTGAGCAAGGGTGATTAATTAGTGATCTTAGAGGTGTGTGACAATTTGGAAAAGTCCACCTTCAGAATGAATTAGAGCATTGGAGTACAAAATGGCAGTGTCTTGAATTGAATTGTCTTTAAAGCTCTCTTAATCCTCCTATCTCAGGAATTGTTTTATGACCCAAGTAGGGTCACCTGCTAAGCCTGGTGTTAAGAGGAAATATTCTATAGCAGTCATCATTCAGATGTTTTAATTATCATGATAAAGACAGTATTTGCAGATTAGTCTCTGAAGTGTCCCAATTTCTCTCAGGATATCATGAAATTGATGCAGAGGAACAGGAAAGGATTCCTTTACTCTTACGTGAGACTATATTAGTTTCCTACCATCTACAGCATGGGAATAGCTTTCATGTTAGAATCCACAAGTCCATTTTACTCCATCTGTATTAATAATAACTAAACATTTATTTATCACACCCGTTCTAAATGGTCAATATAGAGAAATAAAGACAATAAATGTTGCTAGCAAAGAGTGCTATTTGCTCACTGTTGGTGGGAATGTGAAATGGTACAGCCTGTATAAAAGTCAACCTGGAGGTTCCTTTAAAAGCTAGAAATAAGACTAGCACAAGAACCAGCTATGCTTCCCCTTAGACATAAGGACTCTACACACTAGTACAGAGATACTTGTTCATTCATGCCACCGCTGCTCTATTCACAATAGCAAAAAAGGAAAAAGAAAAGAAAGGAAAAGAAAAGAGATCAGAGTAGATATCCATGTGGAGCACAGACACAAAGAATTTTTGTTGAGTTGTGAAGTAACTCAGGCACAGAAACATAGATACTATGATTTCCATTTCCTTTTCCTAGCAAAAACCAGAGGTGGAAGAATGGAGAACATGAAGGGGTGGGGGACTCATTGAAATAAAGAGAGTCCCACCAGCCATTGAGGAGGGCTCCTCTTGCTCCGCATCTGCGCCAGCGTGAGCTGTATTTGTGGTTCTGATCTTAGCTATTCTGTAAGGCATAAGATGGAATCTCAATTTGTTTTGATTTGCATTTTCTTGATGACTAAGAATGATGAACATTTCTCTAAGTGTTTCTGGACCATTTGTGAGTTCTCTGATGAGAATTCTCTGCTTAGAACTGTATTCGATTTTTTAATTGGACTACTTAGTTTAGTAATGTCTAGTTTCTTGAATTCTTTATATATTTCTATATTTATATATTAGCTCTCTATCAGATATAGAGTTGGTGAAAATCTTTTCCCATTCTGGGCACTGCGGTCTTGTCCTATTATTGACAGTGTCCTTTGCTTTACATAATGCATTTCAGCTTCTTGAGTTCCTATTTATTAATTCTTGATCTTGGCACATGTGCTATTGGTATTCTTTTTTGAAGACCTTCTTTTGTGCCAATGAATTCAAGGTTACTCCCCACTTTCTCACCATGTTCAATGTATCTGATATTACCACTGAGGTCTTTGATCCACTTGAACTTGAGTTTTGTACAGGGTGATAGATATGGATCTATTGACATTCCTCTACAAGCAGACATCCGGTTAGACAAGCGCCATTTGTTGAAGATGCTTTCTTCTTTTCATTGTGTATGTTTTGCTTCTTTATCAAAAATCAGGTGTCCATACATGTGTGGATTTCTGTCTGGGTCTTCAATTCTATTTCATAATCATTGATAAATATGTCTGTTTTTATGCCAATACCATGTGCTTTATATTACTATTGTTCTATAGTACAGCTTGAAATCAGGGATGGTGATAACTCCAGAAGTTCTTTTATTATTCAATATTATTTTAGATATCCTGGGTTTTTATTTCTCCATTCAAAGTTGAGTATTGTTCTTTCAAGGTCTGTAAAGAATTATGTTTAAATTTTGATGAGGATTGCATTGAATTGGTATACCAGGGAGACCTGGTCTTCTCTGAGGAGAGGCAGAGGGAGGGAGGGGAAGTAGGAGGGAGAGATGATAGAAGAGGAGGAAGGGGAAATTTTGGTCAGGATGTAATGTATGAGAGAAAATATCAGAAGATATTCATGGATTGGTAGGATTATCATAGTCAAAATAGCCACCCTACTAAACGAAACCTAAAAATCACATGGAAACAGCATTTTGTAAACCTAGTTTTTTTAAAAAATAGTTTTTAAAAATCTAGACTATGTAGACCATCACGCATGTCTGGATAATGCTTTTGTATTGTCATGAGTTATTAAACAAAATCCCAGAGTGGGATACTACCTTTATGAGTTGTGGATCGATAAGGCCACAAAAATATTTTTACTCCTCTTGTTTGGCCATTATAGACAATTGATAAGAGCCTACTGCTGAAGATATTCCATACTTCTGTTGTAAGGTATAGAGGAGTGACACAAGAACAGAACAGGAAATTTCTTCTCTATAGCTAAGTTTCATAGCAGCAAAAGGTGATGATATTCAGGCTGCTGGAGTAGAAAACACATCAACATCCAGGGAACTCTATGAATGGTGCCAACTTGCCAGGCAATGTGAACCCATTGTGGCAATTGGTATGACTGTTAGGATGCTAATTAACCACTCTCTGGTTGGATTTGAGGCTCAATCCACAAGAGGGAATCTGTGCCTTGTGCTGTACATATAATAATAATAGTAGTAATAATGATGATAATAATAATAATAATAATAGTAGTAGTAGTAGTAGTAGTAGTAGTAATAGTAATTTTAAAAACCCAAGACTGAGGAGGTCTCAGGCTTTGGGAAGAATTTACTATAGTTGGTTAGTCAAAGTGCCAAACTGCTTTCTATATAGTTACATTTATACTCATAGGTAAATACTACTCCTAGCCCTATCCAGAGAAGCTTCTCATTGCAATGAGTTGTGGTGAAGGCAAATACTATGATGCTCAAGGGTTTGGAGTACTCGAGTATGAACAGGACACTTTTATCACCCTATGAGTTTCAGGAAATGTTGCAAAAGGAAAAGTAGAAAAAAATGTTAGAGGTAGAGAACTGAGGAAAGAGTTGTGGAATGGTATTTTCTGAGAATGACATAGATATTGCAGTCATAACCTCACAGCAGTCACTATTGCCTGCACAAGTCCCAATCTGTCATAACTCACTCATAGACTAGGAAAACCATGGGTTCATACTCCACACTGTTGGAATCTGGGTGATAGACAGTTACTGTTTTTATTGTGTGTCATAGATGAACTGACTAGGTCCCTATAGTTAAATAGTTAAAAAACCATAGTCACACAGACAGCCCTAGTTAAACTCAGTGAGTTACAAGACAAAACAAAGAGATGTGAATGAGAAAAATGAACTTGTAGGGAAGGGAGGGGTCTATGACATGATAGGGAGATGGAGGAGGTTGTGTAGATGAGAGTGATCAGAGTGTATTGTATCATGTATGAAATTGTCAAGGAAAAATGTATTTTAAAATTAATTCTTTTTAAAATTATACTAAAATTCATTAAAGATATTGGAAAATGAGTAATATGCATTAGAATATAGCTCTTGGTAGTTGTTTATGTAATTAGGTAGAAATAAACAAGTTATAATTGTAGATAATTGAAATAGTATTTTTCTTTTTTTAATTGAAAATATTTTTATACAATATATTCTGATCATGGTTCCCCTCCCCCATTTCTTGCTAGATCCTCCACACCCCCATAGAGTCAACTCCATATCATCTTTCTCTCTCTTTCTCTGTTTGTCTGTTAACAGACAAAAAAAAAAAAAAAGAAGAAAAACAAAAGCAAAGAAAAGCACAAGAAACATACATATACACAAAACTGGAAACCACAAAAAACATGAAACTGGAAACCATAATATACAAGCAAAAAACCAGTAAGACAAAAGTAATCATAAAAGTAAAGCATTATGAGATTTGAAGGCTATTAGTGGAAGACTGGCTACCAGGCAGCTAGGATGAGCCATAAAGCCCACACCCACAGTGACACACCTACTCCAATAAGGCCACACCTACTCCAACAGGGCCACACCTACTCCAACAAGGCCACACCTACTCCAACAAGGTCACACCTACTCCAACAGGGCCACACCTACTCCAACAGGGCCACACCTACTCCAACAAGGCCACACCTACTCCAACAAGGCCACACCTACTCCAAGGCCACACCTACTCCAACAGGGCCACACCTACTCTAACAAGGCCACACCTACTCCAACAAGGCCACACCTACTCCAACAAGGCCTCATCTACTCCAACAAGGCCACACCTACTCCAACAAGGCCACACCTACTCCAACAAGGCCACACCTACTCCAACAGGGCACACATTCTCATAGTGCCATTCTTTGGGCCGAGAATATACAAGCCATAACACCTGGCCTTATGTTGAGGTGCTGAATCCATTTGGAATTTAGTTTTGTGCAGGGTGATAAGTATGGATCTGTTTGGATTATTTGACATGCAGCCATCCAATGGAACCAGCACCAATTGTTGAACACACTGTCTTTTCTCTCTGGTGTATACTTTTGGCATCTATGTAAAAAGTTCAGGTATTCAGAGGCGTGTGGCCTTATATCTGTGTCTTCAATTTGACTCCATTAATTAAGCTGTCTGTCTTCATGACGATACTGTGCTGTTTTTATTATGATAACTTTATAATATAGCTTGAAATCTGAAATGTGGATACATTCAGCACTCCTTTTATTATTCTGAATGTTTAAGTTATCCTGGCTTTTTAGCATTTCATATGAAGTATGAAAAGGTCCTTTCAAGTTCTGTGAGTAAACGTGTTAGAGTTTCAATGGAAATGGCATTGAATCTGTAGGTTGCTTTTTTTTTTTTTTTTTTTCTATTTTGAAATCTGCCTGGGTGCAGGATTCTTTTTTTTAAATTTAGAGAATACTTTATTAGTTTTTGTAATCAAACCCACGTAGATAAGACCTTACATATTTAATACAGTGTGTTACCCCTGTACAAATGGAAAAAACTTAAGTTCAACATTTCTAGACCAATATGGCTGTTAATTTCTGTACAGTGCCAACTCAACACAGTAAACGGGGATACTTTTTTCCAAAGTTGACAGCACAGCTAAAGTTTCAAAAAATTCAAATTATATATCTGTATATATATATTTATATTTATATAAAAAGACCAATAATAGCAGTGTGTTATGCATCAACAGCAGCAACAGCTTTTCCAGGTTCTGCAGTCATCTGAACAAAACTGTAGAGACATCCAGCACACTCCATTAAAAAAAAAAGTAAAAAAACAAAACCCGAGAAAACAGCACAGTTCTGTTACTCTTGTGGTACCTGGCACCATTTTTTTTTTAAATTAGCTTCTCAATCATCATCTGGAAAGAAAACATTCTGAGCAACATCATTAAAAACAGCTCTGATAAAGCACGGTCACTACTACGTATCATAAAGCAGGTACAAGCTATTTTACATCCACAGAGGTATGATACAGTACTGTCCTACATCTATAATACTAGAGGATACAATTTAAAAGGCATTATTTGAGACTTGATTCTACTTTTCCAGCAGAGGGCCCAAAGGATGGTGTGACACAGCTTTGTAAAGAAACATACTCTAGACAGGATTTCCTTTCACTAGTGGCACAGTTCTAAGGATTCATTCTCTCCATGAATGTCAGCTAAAACCGTTATTAAAAAAATGAAATATCCCTAGAACAAAACCGTATAACCACCGGCTTCACATGAAGATGACCTAGTGGAGACAAGCTGGACCTCACCTTACCAACAAGCTATCAAATCTGTTATGTTTAAACAGTGAGACCTCCAAGGGAGGAGATGCCAAGTAGTGCTTCAAAGCTTCGGACCACAATCAAACACAGCATCCTTTTCAACAGAAGCAGAAGCTCATCTGAATATGCTCAAGGATGCTGACATCAACATTTAATCATCTCCTCACTCATCCAGGAAGAAGGGGAGATCAGTTACTACTGTACTTTATTGTGTTCAACCAAATCACCATGTTACAAAAATAGCAAGCTGCCATAATAAAAAATAAGGCTCCTCTATCAAGCACCAGATAGCATCATTTTACTTTCAAGCCTAGAAATTGCACACTTGTATATAAACCAATCGAAGATGAGGATTGAGAGTTCATCTTGGTGGATTTTTCCTTTGATGAATATGAAGTGTCCTTCCTTATCTTTTTTGATGACTTTTAATTGAAAATTGATTTTATTTGATATTAGAATGGCTACTCCAGCTTGCTTCTTCTGACCATTTGCTTGGAAAGTTGTTTTCCAGCCTTTCACTCTGAGGTAGTGTCTGTCTTTGTCTCTGAGGTGTGTTTCCTGTAGGCAGCAGAATGCAGGGTCCTCATTGCGTATCCAGTTTGTTAATCTATGTCTTTTTTTGGGGGAGTTGAGGCCATTGATGTTAAGAGATATTAAGGAATAGTGATTATTGCTTCCTGTTATATTCATATTTGGATGTGAGGTTATGTTTGTGTGCTTCTCTTTGTTTTGTTGCCAAGATGATTAGTTTCTTGCTTCTTCTAGGGTGTAGCTTGCCTCCTTATGTTGGGCTTTACCCTTTATTATCCTTTGTAGTGCTGGATTTGTAGAAAGATATTGTGTAAATTTGGTTTTGTCATGGAATATCTTGGTTTCTCCATCTATGTTAATTGAGAGTTGTGCAGGATACAGTAACCTGGGCTGGCATTTGTGTTCTCTTAGGGTCTGTATGACATCAGTCCAGGATCTTCTGGCCTTCATAGTTTCTGGCGAGAAGTCTGGTGTGATTCTGATAGGTCTGCCTTTATATGTTACTTGACCTTTTTCCCTTACTGCTTTTAATATTCTTTCTTTATTTTGTGCGTTTGGTGTTTTGACAATTATGTGACGGGAGGTGTTTCTTTTCTGGTCCAATCTATTTGGAGTTCTGTAGGCTTCTTGTATGCCTATGGGTATCTCTTTTTTTAGGTTAGGGAAGTTTTCTTCTATGATTTTGTTGAAGATATTTACTGGTCCTTTGAGCTGGGAGTCTTCACTCTCTTCTATACCTATTATCCTGAGGTTTGATCTTCTCATTGAGTCCTGGATTTCCTGTATGTTTTGGACCAGTAGCTTTTTCCGCTTTACATTATCTTTGACAGTTGAGTCAATGATTTCTATGGAATCTTCTGCTCCCGAGATTCTCTCTTCCATCTCTTGTATTCTGTTGGTGAAGCTTGTATCTACAGCTCCTTGTCTTTTCTTTTGATTTTCTATGTCCAGGGTTGTTTCCATGTGTTCTTTCTTGATTGCTTCTATTTCCATTTTTAATTCCTTCAACTGTTTGATTGTGTTTTCCTGGAATTCTTTCAGGGATTTTTGAGATTCCTCTCTGTAGGCTTCTACTTGTTCTCTAAGGGAGTTCTTTATGTCTTTCTTGAAGTCCTCCAGCATCATGATCAAATATGATTTTGAAACTAGATCTTGCTTTTCTGGTGTGTTTGGATATTCCGTGTTTGCTTTGGTGGGAGAATTGGGCTCCGATGATGCCATGTAGTCTTGGTTTCTGTTGCTTGGGTTCCTGCGCTTGCCTCTCGCCATCAGATTATCTCTAGTGTTACTTTGTTCTGCTATTTCTGACCATGGCTAGACTGTCGTATAAGCCTGTGTGTCAGGAGTGCTGTAGACCTGTTTTCCTGTTTTCTTTCAGCCAGTTATGGGGACAGAGTGTTCTGCTTTCGGGCGTGTAGCTTTTCCTCTCTACAGGTCTTCAGCTGTTCCTGTGGGCCTGTGTCTTGAGTTCACCAGGCAGGTTTCTTGCAGGGGAAAAGTTGGTCCTACCTGTGGTTCCAAGGCTCAAGTTTGCTCGTGGGGTACTGCCTAAGTCCTCTCCGCTGTGGCAGCAACTGGGAAGATCTGCGCCGCTCTTTCCGGGAGCCTCCGTGCACCAGGGTTCCAGATGGCGTTTGGTGTTTTCCTCTGGCGTCTGGATGTGCACAGAGTGCAGTCTCTTCTGGTTTCCCAGGCGTGTCCGCCTCTCTGAAGGTTTAGCTCTCCCTCCCACGGGATTTGGGTGCAGAGAACTGTTTATCTGGTCTGTTTCCTTCAGGTTCCGGCGGTGTCTCAGGCGCAGGGGTCCTGCCGCTCCCGGGCCCTCCCCTACGGGAACCCAGAGGCCTTATACAGTTGCCTCTTGGGCCAGGGATGTGGGCAGGGGTGGGCAGTGTTGGTGGTCTCCTCCGCTCTGCAGCCTCAGGAGTGCCCACCTGATCAGGCGGTGAGGTCTCTCTCCCACGGGGTTTGGGAGCAGAGCTGTAGGTTGCTTTTGATAGGATGGGGATTTTCACTATATTAATCCTACTGATTCATGGGCATTGGTATTGGCAGCTGAAGTTAGGATGATTGGGGTAATTGTAAGTACTGATATCTGGTCTTACCTTTGTTGGGTGAGTGTTCAACTCCTTGGTTTCTGTTGCCTTCACTGGATTTTTAGGAAAGTGTGGCATCTGTGGGTTGCCTGGTAGAGAGTACATATGCAGTTCTGTGCGTGACAGAAACAAATAGAGGTGGACTAGGAGAAAGGTTGAAAGGGGCTTCAGAAAAGGTGTAGGGGGCGAGAGGTGGGCTTCCCAGAGAAGTGCAGTGGGAAGAGGGAATCCTGCAAATTGGCTGCAACATGCTAAGAACAATCTGGAGGAACAGGTTTGAAAGGATAAGGGGATCCTGTGTCTGAAACAAGAGTTGACATCTTCAATGAATTATGCTAAGGTGGGAGGAGGGGTACTTGCAAACTCTATACTACGGAGGGCAATATGATTTACCTACCTGAGTCTTTGACATGTGTGGCCTGAGGATTTCAGGCAGAGAGTGTGTCTGCATTCTGGGTTTGATAGAATCCCTAGGAAATGGAAGTTGAGTGTGAGGGGTGGCACCAGCAAGCAAACTGCTGCGGTGAGACACAAGTGACTGTCACGGAGGACACAAAAGAGAGTGAATATTGCCTACTTGAGTTTAGGTCTAGTGGGTCCACTGGGGTCCCAGGTAGAGAGCACTTCTAGGCTCACTAGCTCACACAAAAGAATGGGAATGGGCTAGAAGGAAGGCTGGTCTGAGAGGGTCCACAGAAAGGGGGAAAATTAGGGACTTAGCAAAGTTTAGCACAGTCCCCTGTGGATGAAGATAGGGTGGAAGGGGAGTCGCCCACAAGAGGCTACTACAGGTCTGGAGGTAAGACTGAAGAAACTGTAATGGAAAACAGGAAGGAGAGTGGAAATTATCTACCATTGGCCCAGGTCAGTGTGGCCACTATATTGCTACTTTTAAAATATCCAAATAGTCAAATAGCACTTCTATTATGAAAACGAATTACTTGAAAAAATAGTAGAAAATTTATGTGTATAAATGAAAAACTTAGGGGAGGTAGATCAAATATACATTCGCCTCAGTGGCATTAGTGTCTCATGAGGGCCATGTGATTACCACCTCAGCCTGCAGTTTATCACAACTGATCCCACGATTAATGTGACTTGGTTTAACTTAGTTATTCTCTCAGCTGGCTGCAGAAATAATTTCTAGTTAAGTTTCCTGCACATGGGCTTTAGTGAGCATTCCTCTGCTGGCCTAATGCATATCAGAACACAACATGTCTAGGCAGCCTCCACACTGGAGCCTATAGGCCAGGAGTAGAAACCCTACAATCAGGAACTACACAGGCCAGAATTGGGGGGACACAATTTTGCAGGTTCCAGAAAGCAGAGAAGACTGACAGTTACTACCCTGCTCTGGAAGAAGTCTGCTTGTTTCTTTTCCTTCTGAGAAGAATGGAGAGCAGAAAGGACAAAGAAGGACCACAGGAAGAGAGAGGTATCAGCCTAAATTCCAGGTCCTTATGTCACTTGAATGCAACATCTCTGTGAACACACAAAGAGTCACTTTTGTGATTGAGTTCTACACTACATTATTCCTTCTCAGGAAGTTCTTGGACTACATTCACAGCACTAAAACCTGGGGGTGGGAGTGGGAGGCTGAGTCGGATGCCCTAAAATACAAGGTATTTCCTTCTTTGTCTCTGAGCCCCATGTAGCTGAACCAGGGCAACCTAGTTGATCCCGGAGGCTTCTAATTTGTCTAGAGATTGTTTTCACAAGGGATTCTTTTCCATCGAAGAGCTATAAGAAAATGAACACAGAGTGCAAACAAAAGAACTACCATCATTCTTTTAAAACAATATGACTTATTATTCAAGAATTAATCTGACTCATTTTGTTTATTATGACTTTTTGAGACAGGGTTTCTCTGTGTGGCTCTGCCTGTCCTGGAACTCACTCCATAGACCAGGCTGTCCTCAAACTCAGGGATCTACCTGCCTCTGCCTCCTGCATGTTGGGATTTAAGACATGTGCCTTTATATCTGGCTTAAATCTGTCTAATTTTAAATCCTAGGACTACTATATATCAGTCAAGTGGCTGATACATGCAATTAGGTTCCTTTATCCCTTGGTTTCTTCATCTACATGCTAATGTGTATGAAGGCACATCTGTGTGTGTGTGCATGTGAATAGCCTCAAAAGTCATTCCTTAGGTGTGTCTTTTCGTTTACTTGCTTTTGAGACTGATTCTCACTGGCCAGGGATTCACCAATAGGCTAGCTAACTAGCTGGCCAGTGAGCCTTATGGATTTGCCTGTCTCTATTTCCCCAAAGCTGACATCACAAGCATACACCGTTATGCCTGGCTTTTTATATGGGTTTCGGAGAACTCAGTTCTTCTGGCTCTAAAGACAAGCACTTTTCCATCTCCCTAACCAGCAGCTATTATTGCTGGATAAATTGGATAATGCAATTAAAGGATGCTTTTCGTTAGTTTGTGCCTTCTGCCCATGTCCAATTTCTACCACTTATATGCACTGAGGACACAGAAAAGATAAAAGCCATCTCTGATCATGGGGACTTGAAGTCCACAGTGGGGAATGGCCAAGTGTAGGCACGGGCAAAACTGAAACAGCATCAGGGACATAACGCTCAAAACCACTGAGTCAATGCAAACCAGGAACTGAGTTAGGCCTGCATGGCTCCCGTTGTAGGACCCAAAACTTGGGTAACTTAGGAGAGTAAATACAAGGTACCCTCTTTAAAGAGGATCTGAAGAGGAATACTCATTAGGTGCAGGACTTGGGAAATCCATGTGAAATAAGCGTCCTAAAACTCAAGTTACATCAGGTTCCCAGCAAATCTACCCTCTGGTGAGGAAGGCAGGAGCTAGGGCTTGGTGTCTGAGATGCAACCACTGTGTGCACAGGACCCAGAGTAAAGAAGGTCTTTGTGACCACGCCAGGGACTTGGGTATACAAATTTTCTAAAGGATATAGAGATCCCTAAGAGAATTTTTGTAGAAGCATTGCTTGGGCCAAGGAGACAAAATAAACTACAATTCAGATGGGACAATAACCTAGTACCAAAAAGGTATAAAATATTAACAGAGGACAACAGGCTTCCATGTCATGACCTTGTTTTTAAAGTTAGTCATTGAGTTAGTTAGAAGGGGTTGGGTTAAGCTAAGGCCAACTGACCTCTCAAATTTGTGTGGAGGTGAATAAGAAATCACGTTTCCATCTAGCTTTCTTTCCCTTAGCTTCATGATGAACTGTCCGGACCCTCCCTTCTCTGGTTCAACAATGAAATCAATGGCGTCACCAGATCTTAAAGGAGAAAAAAAAAGGAGGTCCCATTTCTTTTCTCAAAGGAAATTGATTGGGGTGTTTTCCAGTCAATGCCTAACAGCACTGCACTTTCCAGATGGATGAGGCTCTGGCCATGTCCACAACAAATGAAGAGCCTAGGAAGCGTGAGGTTTTCCCCTAAAAATGCAACGTGCCTTACCCACAAACAATCCACCCCCACCCCCAGCGAGCACCTGAGGGAGATATGGGTTCTGCCTCAGCTACCTCAGGCAAGGTGCTGGGAGTAGCAGTTTTCCGTCTTACCCCAAGGACAAGTGTAAACAGGAGCTCTGCAGGTGCTTCCTGGGAGGCTGACTACAAAGAAGAGCTAATCAAAGGCCTTTCATCTCTGACCTTTTACCTCTCCATCTATTCTGTGGCACTGAGGTGACAGGGCCCTTGTCCTTTGCACCCAAAGAAGTGACAGGCAGCTTGTTGATCAATAGCCCCTGTGGCTAATGTCTTCGGAATGGAAAAGAGGAGCCAGGAAATGAGGCAGAATCAGTAGTCATGTCTGCAGATAGGAGGCTATCATTTTATTAATTTCACCAAGTCACCTTTGTGCTTTCTAAGAAAGCTCGACTCGGGGCCTCGGGTTTCAGTGATACCCATACTGAGAGGCTGAGGCCCTCTGAGTCGGCATATGCTTCCCATTGGTCACCAGGCAGCATCACTTGATTTACTCCCAAGCATCCCTGGTTGGACAATAACCTGAGATAGAAGAACATAAAAGGGAGAATTTAGACAACAATCCTCAGGCTTTAGGAATGAGCAGCTCAGTAGATAAACGGGGACGTTTGGGTGAAGCCAACAAAGCAGTCCAGAGAATAGACTGCCTGAATTATGGGAAGGTGCTCCTTTGATGTTTCACTTGTCTAATCAATGGTTTTGTTTTCCCTTTTGGACAGGATTTTGGGGGCGGAGATAAGTAAAGGATTAAGATTAGTAATTTAGCGATGCCTGAAATAATTTTATAGGAGAGAGGAGACTGCCATTTACATTGGCCAAGAAAATTAAATCAACCTAATTTTTTGAGAAATTAATTCAGAGCTCTTCTGTCATGACCAATCCTCTCCCATTCTACTTCTCTCATTGAATATACAGTGGTTTCTTGTTAGTTTAAAATAGAAAATGAATAAAATTTAGCTTCCTAACAGGAGGATTTTGAAGTATACAAAACAATGCCTTTAAGAAACAATAACAAACCTCGCCTAGGAGTATTTCAAGTTACATCATCACATAGACTGTATCAGAATGATGAAAGGATCTATCTCTTCCATCGCTGTCTGCTGTGCGAAATATGATTTTAAAGCAAAATGTGCTCACTTGTCTTTAATCTAACAATTTATTAATTCTTTTAGAGCTCTTACAATGTGTTTTGATCTTTTTTACCCACACACCTCCCCATAACTCCTCCCAGATCCACTCTTACCTATTCCCAACTTCATGCCCCCTCCCAAACAACCCACTGAACCCAAATCATGCTGACAATATACTCATGAGCATTGCCCCATTCACTGAGGAATGGTCACTCAATGAGAGGCCACACCTTTTGTTCTGTTTTGCTGTTTTTCTATAATTTATTTTTTTATTCACATTACATCCCAATCACAGCCACTGTCCTCTCCTCCCAGTACTGCCCTTACAAATCTCCCTCCTTACCTCTTCTTTTTTCCTGAGAGGAGAAGACCCCCTTGGATACTACTCTGCCCTAGGACATATAGTTCTAGCAGGACTGAACACATCCTCTCCCACTGAGGCCCGATGAGGCAGTCCAGGTAGAGGAAGGGAATCCAATGGCAGGGAACAGAATCAGAGACAGCCTGTGCTCTAATTGTTAAGGACCTACATAAAGAACAAATTGTACATCTGTTACATGTGTTGAGGGGGCGGGGCTAGCTTCAGACCCTGCTTGTTGTGAGCTTTCATGGGCCCAGGTTAGTTGGCTCTATGGGTCTTATTGTAGTGTCTTTGACCTCTCTGGCTCGCTCAATTCTATCCTCCACTCTTCCACAAATTTTCCAGGCTCTGCCTGGTGTTTGACTGTGGGTCTTTGCATCTGTTTCCATCAGCTGCTGGATGAAGTCTCTCAGGAGACAGTTATGGTAGGTCCCTATCTGCACTTCTCCCAGAATCCATCACTTGTCAAGTAGCTCCTCAGAAATGATTGCCGTCTTAGTCAGGGTTGCTAATCATGAACAAACATTAGAACCAAGAAGCAAGTTGGGGAAAAAAGGGTTTGTTCAGCTCACACTTCCACATTGCTGTTCATCACCAAAGGAAGTCGGGACTGGAGCTCAAGCAGGTCAGGAGGCAGGAGCTAATGTTCCGACCTGCTTGAGTTCCAGTCCTGACTAGCCTATTGACAAAGCCTAGTTGCAGCGAAAGGCAGTTGCTAATTGGCTTGATCTTGTGCAAGTATTATGCAGGCAACCAGAGTTTCTGTGAGTTATGAACACTGTTTCACTCTGGTCCTCTCCAACTTCTGGTTCTTACAACCAGAAGTTCTTAAAGACTTCCAGTTCTGTTCCCTATGGTCCCTGAGCTGTAGGGGTGAGAGTGACATATAAAGGTCCCATTTATGGTTGATTTTATGCATTTATGAACTAATATGCATTTTCTGCACTTTGACCAATTGTAAGTTCTTGCATTAGCCACCATTCATTACATGATGAAATTCTCTTAGGGGGTCTAAAACTGCATTAATCAAAGAGAATAGAGATAAAATTTTAGAGGACAGTTTGATACTACGCCCATTATCCTAAAAGTAATAAACATACCCATGGAGTCAACAAATTCTAACCATGAGTTCTTAGCTAAATTTATAGTACAAGGTATGCCTTTCCTCCCATGGGGTGGATTGTGCTTCTAAGCTGAGAGTGACTGTGCACATCACAATACTGTACCAGTACTGATCTATCTTGCCAAATGAGTCATTAGTACAGTTCTCATGGTTCAGAGCTAATTAAGACTAGATTACTTTTCCCCCAGAAGCCTACAGAGCATCTTCTGGAATAGCCAGGCAATAGGGAGGAAGTTTCCTGACCAATACCAACCTGATTTCTCCGTGTTCTGTGATCTTCTGTCTTCTGTGGAGTCTTCAGTAATAATGTCTTACCATCAAGTTCTTATGGATAACCAAAAGCAATAGTGGTGGCATCTCTCACTGGCACAGGGCTTGTGTGTGTGTGTGTGTGTGTGTGTGTGTGTGTGTGTGTGTGTGTATTCCTGGATTCTGTAGATACTTGAAGTTAAGCACAATCGAAAGATTGGACAGTAGAATCCACACACGAAACATGTGTGTTTGTCTTTCTAAGTATTGCACATGTGGAAGGATAACTTGGTATGAAGTCTTTCACTATTTCACTTGATATGTTTCCCAATTATATCCATTTAACTGTAAAGTTCATAATTTCATTGTTTTTACAGCTGAGTTAAATTGTATTGTATATGTGTCATGTTTTTATTATAGTTGGTGACATCTAAGTTTTGCCCTGTCCTAGATATTGTGAAAGAGCAGGTATGACCATGGATGGGTATGTGGTAGGAAATAGAGTCCTTTGGGCAGAAGTGATGTAACTAGTCACATGCATTTGCATAAATGCAGGATGGTGGGATAGAGGCAATGGTGGGACACAGGGCAGAGACTGAAGTGGCTCTTGAAACACTTCGATTTATTGTGCCTAAGAACATTCCAACTAAATGGATAGCAGGCTGCAGGAGTCCTCAAGTGAGGAGCATACCCTAGAAAAAGCTTCCGAGAAGCCAGGCTGATGGGATAATGGACTCAGTCAGAGTCACAAGACATGTTCACCTAGTCTATGGGAAGCAAATGCTGTCTGTGTTGCAACTTTTGGGAACGTATGTCTAAGCTGGTGTGGTGGAAGGTAAACACTGGTACTCAGCAGTACTCCCCAATGCTTTCTCTGTGTATGATGATACAGCCAAGCCCTACAGCCTAAGGTGCATGGTCTACACATCCCCCATCACTCCAGTCTCCCCTTCACTTAAGTACTGCAGAGCCCAAGGGGTGTGGCCGTGCAGCCATCCTGGAAACTCTGATAAAATAGGCAGTTGTTGCCTCACCCCTTCTTTGGGCTCACAGTGATTTCCAGATGCCTTATCTAGACCCTGGCATCAGCAATGCAGGTCTGACTCACCCCACATTTGCCAGTGGAGGTCACAATGTGAGGAAATAAGCAATACACAATTGAGGAGGTCTTTTGTATGGCAACCAAGGTTCACTTTTCCTAAATAGCGGTTCGCTGTGGCAACATGATGTGCAAGGTCATGGTTTATCTTCAGCTCTCCAGTGCAAATCCTTCAACATTAAGCTCAGTGCTGAGACATGCTTCTTTCGTTTCTCTCTCTCTCTCTCTCTCTCTCTCTCTGTGTGTGTGTGTGTGTGTGTGTGTGTGTGTGCATATGTGCACATGGATGTGTATATACAGGATGGAGGTGTGTGTGGTGGGTTGCACAGGAACATGTGGAAGGGTAATTGGGCATCACCCTTAGAAATGCTATCTACCTCCTTTGAGACAGGATCTCTCATTAGCATTGGTGTGAGCTAAACAATCAGCTAGACTGGCTGGCTAGTGAGCCTCAAGCATCTTCTGTCCTTGCTTCCCCACCTCAGGAAGGACAAGTGCACACCATCCTACCCAGGGTTTTCATGCCAAGCACTTTACTGACTGAGTGATCCACCATCCCTGGCTGTTTCTTTTACTTCATATTATGAATTCTTTTATGAAATAAATAAAGTTTACGACCCCTCAAGAATTTTGAAAAACCATCTTCCCGCCATGACACTGCAAAACTGTCATTTTAAATTGATACTTTTGCAAGGATTCTATTGCTGGTATGTTAAGAAGTTTTCAATACCGAAATGGATAAATATAAGTTTTCGCTTCATTTTCAAATACATGGTGTGGAATGTAAGCCATGCAGACATTTGGGATCGCTTAAGACACCGGAACCAGTTAGCTTATGAGGTCAGAAATATCAACTCACCCATTGTCTACTCAAACGCTGTATTCTAGGGTTGGGGAGCCACTCAGTGAGGGTAGAGTTTTGGTTCAGTCTGAGAGAGAACGAATGACAGAGACAAAGAGACAGAGACTGAGATGACAGAGAGATAAAAAGATATTGATTCTCTGCTCTTTTCAGATATTCTCATAAAAGAAATAATTTAAATATATGAGAGTTTATCTTATGATCACCTCTTTGTACCCATGAGAAACCTACATAAATCAAAGTTTAATTTTTACAGGGATGAGGACTGAATCCTGAGCTTTTAGCAGGTAAGCACTCCCAGTCCCAAACATGACACTTTAAATATTCTCATGACCAAAATGACTTTCTTTCTTTTTTTTCCCAAAAGATTTATCTATTTAATATATGTGAGTACACTGTAGCTGTCTTCAGACACACCAGAAGAGCGGAAGAGGGCATCAGATCCCATTACAGATGGTTGTAAGCCACCATGTGGTTGCTAGAAATTGAACTCAGGACCTCTGGAAGAGCAGTCAGTGTTCTTAACTCTTGAGCCATCTCTCCAGACCCAAAATGGCACTCAATGTTTAAAAAATATATTCTGGATAAAATAATCAGTGTAAGTTTGGCTAATATAATTGAGCAAAACAATGCATTTACCAATTTTTAAAATTATAATTGCTAAATATAGTGATACATTTTCTTGTAAGTATATATATTCTGACATGAGATGTAGAGGTGGACATATTAATTTTGTTTTTAAAAAAACAAACTATTTCAAAAGTCTTTTTTTTTTTTGGATACTAAGAGATTTTCCTACCTCAAGGTCACATGTTATAAACAACTTTCCTGTGTCAGCTAGGCTGGGCTTCTGAGAAAGCAGGGAAGGATTCTACATACCGGCAGGTTAATTGATGAAAGCTGGTAATTTTTTTCTAAATTTAAATTTATTTTTTTAATTGTTCACTTTACATCCTGCTCACTGCCCTCCTCCTGGTAACCCCTCCCACAATCCTTCCCCCATCTCTCCTCCCCTTCTTCTTTGAGCAGGTGGGGGCCACCTGGGTATTTCCCCTACCCTGATACTACAAGTCCCACCAAGGCCTGACAAGGCATTCCATCTAGAAGAACATGTCCCGCACACAGGCAACAGCTTTCGGGACAGGCCTTGTTTCAGTTGTTCAGGACCCACCTAGGCCTCCCCACACATATGTAGCAGATGTGCAACTCAGTGTTTATGTGTGTCCCGAACAACTGGAATGGGGGCTATCCTGAACGCGGATGTTTGACACTTGGAGACGTTGGGGGCTAAAGTTCCTGGTCAGTCTTCACACACTTCAGCGGGGAGCACGTGCCTACTGCGAGGACTTCACTGTTCGAAGTCAGTTGAGAGGACTACAAATACACAGAATCTCAGGAGGCATTCTCCATGATTTCTGACTATACATTCAAACCACCACAACTGGGAGACGATTCACTGTGCTATTGAGCTGTGAACAGATGAAGTTTTACAAACACCTCAACAATGATGTTTTCTCGTTCGGTTAATGGCATTCAGCATCTGTCCTGTTAACAACTAGCAAGCTTGTGTTGAACCAAAGGGAACATGGGACTGTCAGTAGGATAGTAGGATATGACAATAGGGACTGTCATAGATAGTAGAATAATGAGATAATGAAGGATGAGGGACACAAAGTTTAGACAAGGGCTCCCAGAATTTATCCTGAGGCTCCTGGGGAAAAATGAGAGAAAGCAAACTGGAGGACTGACAGTGAGTTCATTCTAGATAACTGGATACAGGGAGTTAGCTGTCTGGGCCCTGGGCATACATGAAAAATATGGTGAATTATAGTTCATTATTTTTTTAAAAAAAAACTTGAACAAAGTACATTTATCTGTGTTTTATACCACATGCTGGGCACAGCAGGTGGACTTTCAAATTGAGAGACGTGTCCTGAAGTCCCCAAGTTAATGAACAGGACCCACCTAACTTCGCAGAATCAGGCAGCTGATGAATCAAAAGAGTTCTAGCTCAACCCTCTAGTTCTGCAAACAAAACCAGATGATGTCTTCCACCACTGACACTCAGGCTCAACTGACAAAAGGGGATTGCTTGGTGCTTGTACTACACAGTCGTTCATCCAGAACACTAAGTCACACAGAAACTGGGGACCCTTGAGAGACCTAACACCTGAGGACAGGTACGGAGCTGTTTGAGGACCAGTTGCTCTTGCACAGAATTCAGTTCCTAATGCCTGCATGGTAACTTACAACTACCTATAACTCCAATGTCAGGGAATCTAACACTAATACTGCTTTCTGCCCTCCATAGGCACCAGACATACCCATGGTACACAGACATGCATGTTGCCAAAACACTCAAACACACAACAATAAGGTAGATATATCTTTAAAGTTTTTGAAATCTCTAATTGTGGTGGGGATATAAGGCAGTGAATCCACTGTGCAAACCAATATGGCGATTTCTCAAAAGGCCGTGTGATCTAGCAATTTCACGTCTGACTAAATACCCAAAAGAAAAATAGTCTCAGATACCATAACCCAGGTTCAAGATAGCATTAATCATAACAAAGAGAGAAGCAGCCTATGTGTTGAACAACAGGTGAATGCATGAGCAGTATGAGGTAGAGAGGACACATTAAGGAAAGTCTGACACAAGCTACAACATGCATGAACCTGAAAGACATTGCGTTAAGTGAAACAAGCCAGTCACAAGAAGACAAGAACTGCTAACCCCACTTTCATGGCACAGTTACATTTACACACACACACACAGAGAGAGAGAGAGAGAGAGAGAGAGAGAGAGAGAGAGAGAGAGAGAGAGAGAGAGAGAGAATAGAATTGTGGTTGCCAGGGTTTGAAGCAGAGAAGAATGGGACATTGTTTAGGAGGTGTAGAATTTCCACTGTTTTCAGGTGAAGGCACTGAAGTCGAGAGTAGAATGATGGTCTCCAGAGGCCAAGGAAAAGGGTAGAAGGGCCAGATAGAGATAGGTTCATCTGTGGACATAAAACTGCAGTTACATAGGAGAGATTCTCAGGTTAAACACCTCAGAGTGTATGGACTACAAATAAAAATAATCCTTGCATATTTCAGAGAAAGCTAAAACAAAGGACTCTGAGTGTGTTTGCCAAAAAAGAAACAATGTTTGAGGCTGTGGGTACAGCAAACTGGTTTAAACACAATGCATGGATATATTGAAGTATCACACGTTTCTCCATTACTACATATGAATTTGTGTTTTATGTACCAGTTAAAATACTTTCAATTAAACAGTTTTGAAAGGAATCTTTTAAAAAAAATTCAGGCTGGTTATTTGACTCAGTAAAGGTGCTTGCTATAAAATCTGACAACCAGAGCTCAATTCGGGGATCCATGTAGTGGGAAGAGAGAGACAACTTCTCTAAGTTGTCCTTTGATCTACACGTGCATACACTATAAACAAACAAGCAAATAAATACAAACAATAAACAAAGTAGTAGGAAGAAGGAGAGGCAGAAAAAAACAGTAATCAGAAAATATGAGGGAAAAAAATCTATGTCCAATGAAAGGGGGAAGGGAATATATGCAATTCTCAAAGACTAAATGAAAACATTTTTAAGCGTCCACAGCAAAGCTTCCACAGGGACCATCAGACGTGCAATTCAAGTAAGGTCGTGACTAAATGTTACAACCCTATAAATTAGGTTGAAAAAGAAGTCACCTGCCAATGCAAACATTATGGATGGAAGTGAGAGAAAGAACTAGAGATGGAAAAGCCCAAGTGGGCAAGCTGACCTCTCATGTGGTTCATAAATTTGACTCGGAACTATTGCCCTGAAACCAACAAAACCACTGGCTGCTCAACAAAAGAAGTACAAGCTTGACATTTGTCATCAGGTCACAGAGACCTTAACCTACTATGGGTGAGTTTCAGGCCCTCTAGACCTACATGCCATTTTGTCTAATTAAATTCACAAATGTTATGCAAAGTCCTCATTAACCTTTATTGCTGAGAATCTTGCACTAAAAATAGAAACAAAATCAAAAACAAAGACGCTCTGGGTATAGTGAGCAAATTCTAGGCTCTATGCTTCCCCCCCATTTGCAAGACCCTTCTCTAGCTTTCTCAAAGAAGTTGAAAATATTTGTGCATTTACCGTGTCAGGCAGAGAAAGCTGGATTCTTTGAAGCATACTTACAAAATTCAAAATAAACACCGTTAAATATTTCCATATGCATTACCAGTTAACCTCCAAAAACCCATAAAAGAGTACCGCATGCATGCAAAGGCATGGTTGTGTTTGAGTACACAGTGCACACAGCACGAAGACATTTCTAGCTCTTATGAGCAGCTGTAGCCATTTGCCACAGTATTTGTGTTTACTGTTGTACAATATTCACATTTGAATTGCACAAAGTGCCCAATCCAGTCTGTCCATTAATAAAATGGAATGTGTCAGCTAAAACAAAACTAAACAAAACAAACCCTTTTCTCTCCTCTAAGAGCTTTTGGCAGTGGTGTTTAACCACAGCAATATAACGAATCAAGGATAAGATGACCAGCAAGCCACTGGGGCAGCCTGCTACTGACCTGTTTGGATGTGATTAAAATGGGGAATTTAAAAGGAGATTTGTCTAGACCCTTCAAGCTGCCAGAGTCACTGTCCCTGCTGTCATGCTTTTGTGCTTTTGAGGCCATCGAGGATGAACAGTTCATAATCACAGACTCTGTCAGTTTGTGACCTGGACTCTTTTTTTGTCATTATGATCTGTTTTGTGCTGTCCCACTGAGTTAACAAGTTTGTGAAGTATTGTGACACCCCCATCCTCATCTTAAACAGCCCATGCATGGGTGGTCTCTCTCAAAGGCAGGGCCAGCATAAACCAGGGCAGGCCACGTGGCAGCCACTGTACTGGGCATCTGCCATTCATTATTCTATCACAGTGGTGTTTGGAGCCAGTTTCCATGATGCCCTCCATCTTCAGACTCCAGAAACTTCTTTGAAATTTTGGGGAAGTGACCTTAGTCTACAGAACAAACAATTCTTGGAGAGCAAGAATATTCAAGGCATACCAGTGAGGTGTAGTCCAAATTGTGGGGAAAGTCCTCAAGAAGAATGAAGTTCGAGGAACCTGCCTCTCCCCAGCTTTCCTTCCCTCCCTCTTCCCTTTTCTTTCTTTTCCTTCATTTTCTTCCTTCAGTTTTGGGAACTGAATCCAGAGGGCAAGCAAGTACTCTTCCCAGAGAGGTGCCATGCCCCCTCCCTAAGATGATTATAATTTCTGCTAATGGGGTTGAGCCCTAATTCTACTTTTAAAGCCTTTGAATCATAATCTTGGATTGGTTACATTTTTTGTATCTCTGAAATAATGCAATATCATAGATAAATATAGAAAGTATAAGAAAAAGAGTTGCATTCGCTACCTTCTCTGTTCAATACTTTCATTTGTTTTAATTACAAATAAATATATCTATTTAATATGCAATCTTGTATACCATCTCTACTAGCAAACCGCTCCATAATTTAGCCGGGACCTGACAAACAAAAGACACAAATTAAAGGAAGGTCTCCGTTGTTAAGAGCACTGGCTGTGCTTCCAGAAGACTCGGGTTCAATTCCAGTACCACATGGTGGCTCACAAGCACCTGTATCTCCAAGCCCCAGGGACCGCAGGGACACTAGGGACATGGTGCACAGACACACATGCAGACAAAAATTCATACACAGAGTGTGAATACATAATTTTCTAAAGAAGTGAATTTAAAGTTCTGAAAGTAAGTTGATGAGATTTTAAGTTAAGAAACAAAGAACTACCATGTGAAAGAAAGGGAATGCAGTTTATGAGTTATATTTCTTTAAATAGTGTTCACCAGGACTCACATGGGCTGGGCCTCGGTCTCCCCATACATGTGTAGCAGGTGTGCAGCTTGGTCTTCATGTGGGTCCCAAGCAGTGAGTGGGGACTGTCCCAAAAGCTGTTGCCTGCCTGCAGGATATATTCTTTTAGCTGGGCTACCTTGTCTAGCCTCAGTGGGAGAGGAAGCATCTAGCCTCACAGAGACTTAATGTGCCAGAATAGGGGGATACCCAGAGGGGTGTCCACACGCTCAGAGGAGAAGGGGGTGGGGAGGAAGAAAGGATTGTGGGAGGGGGTGACAGGGAGGGGGCAGTGAGTAGGATGTAGAGTGACTAAGTAAAAAATAAACGAAAAAAAAGTTTACCAAGGGATTGGATCTGGGTGTGTGATGGCACATTCAATTTCAGATAATTGAGTACTTTGAACAGAATAAAGCATTTAAAATTTTATGGCTATTTATGTGGGTCACAGACATGCCACAGCACACGTGTGTGGGTGTCAGAGGACAACTTTAGCAAATGGTTTCCTCTCATGTCACCATGTGGGCTCTAAGGATGTAATCCGGGATATCAGGCTTGGTGAGCTCCCCTGCCCCAAGTCTATAGATTTTACAAAGATTGAAATGACAATGTTCTAAGCTGGGCCCACTTTACCAGTACAGAAAGAGAAGGAAGCGCATTCTATTTTGCATGCAAAAGAACCTGGCTCAGCCTGAACTGACAGCCCTTATTGTCTGAAAGTAGGAGCTGACCTGAGTGAAGCCCTCTAAGTCCTGAGTAGAGACAGTTTAGAAGTTCATTCCAAGAGGAACAGGTCACTTGGTAAATGGAGCAGGGGGGCTGAGGAGTGCTGCATGCAATCTAGTATCTCTTAGGCATTTAAACTGGCACTGTTAACTTTGTTTTAAAACAATGTGCTCCCAAGAAGCCAAAAAAAAAAATGTGGAAAGGAAGAACTGACAAGCTGTAGTCTACCTCTAAACACGTCCCCAGGCAGGCAGACTGCCCTCCCCCGTGGCTGGCAGCTTCTAGGCCACACATAAACAAGTGTCTCTAACAGATGCTCACATACACTAACAAAGCAGGGAAGTGGAGACCCCGGTTTATCCTAAAAGCCTACGTGCTTCTGATAAAGTCATCCTGGAGAGGGGTGATGTGCACCAGCCTGCCCTATAGAAATGCCCCTTTCCCATTCAGAGCCTGCCCCACATGTGGCCCATACATATACAGCCACCCAATTAGACAAGATGGATGAAGCAAAGAAGTGCAGGCCGACAGGAACCGGATGTAGATCTCTCCTGAGAGAGACAGCCAGAATACAGCAAATACATAGGCGAATGCCAGCAGCAAACCACTGAACCGAGAACAGGACCCCGTTGAAGGAATCAGAGAAAGGACTGGAAGAGCTTGAAGAGGCTCGAGACCCCATATGAACAACAATGCCAACCAACCAGAGCTTCCAGGGACTAAGCCACTACCCAAAGACTATACATGGACTGACCCTGGGCTCCAACCTCATAGGTAGCAATGAATAGCCTTGTAAGAGCACCAGTGGAAGGGGAAGCCCTTGGTCCTGCCAAGACTGAATCCCCAGTGAACTAGACTGTTGGGGGGAGGGCGGCAATGGGGGGAGGATGGGGAGGGGAACACCCATATAGAAGGGGAGCGGGAGGGGTTAGGGGGATGTTTGCTTGGAAACCGGGAAAGGGAATAACAATCGAAATGTAAATAAGAAATACTCAAGTTAATAAAGAAAAAAAGGAAAAAACAAAACAAAACAAAAGAAAAGAGAAAAAAGAAATGCCCCTTTCCTCCCATTTCTGAGAGAATCTTCAAGCTGAGCCAGTGAAGAGGCTGCGGCCAGGTCACAGGCCAGGTGATGTCCCCATGCTAGTCCCATACTACAGAAGTCTGGCCGCAGCGCTCTCCTCCACCAAATCCAAACATTTTCTCAGCTAGAATTATATTCTTAGAACCTGCTAGAATACAATTAGCCAGAGGTGCAGCTGCTGGACCAAGCTGACAAAGGGAAACCTCAGTAAGTTTCCTTCCAGGAGAGAACTCCATTCCCATGACAGGATGCCTGTCTACCTGCATCCTCCAGAAACTGTGTATCTTGTGCCTTGGTAACCTTTCCACCCCAGCCAGCACTTGGCTCTTGAAAAGCATCCAGCAAGTTCGTTGCTGGCAAATAAGCCCAGGAAGCCAAGAAATGAATCTCAATGTCTCTAGGAGCAGAATGAATGGTTGTTTTTAGTACTCGACGTTCATTTTGAACTGTTAGTACCTTTGTCAAAGAGGCCTAGATCTTAACTCTTATCAGGACCCAGGTGATGCCTCTCCTGGAAAAACAAGTCTGAACTTCTGCAAGCACCACCCCTCCACGCACTCCGCCATAGCCCTTCAGAAAGGTCCTGCAGTAAGTGAAGCGCAACTGGATTTCACCGGCTGTGTTCCTCCCCCTTCACTGTGTTCTCCGTTTCCAACGCTTTCCAAGCCTCTGCTGCTCTTTCTTTTTTTCTATTTCTTCCCTTTTCAGTTCCACCTACCCGCTTCAGGACTCAGTGACATTAGACTTTCACTCCCTCCGGCCCCAGCCTTTGCTGGACTTTCTGCGGCATCTGAGTCAAACTTCGGAAGCCTCCTCTCCCAGAAAAGCAGCAGACGCCATCTTACCTGTGTTTATCTTACCACAAGAACGTTTTGCCTGATTTTTTCCTTTCTTTTCCTTCTCTTTCCGTACCGTCTCACTGTATATCCCAGACTAGCCCCAAAGTCACACTTACCCTGCATTAGTCTCCCAAGTGATTTTTAGGCGTGCACTACCATCTCTGGCTCTTGTAGTTTACATGGCAAATTTGAGTAAATATATTATTTTAATATTTCTCCCCACACAGTAGAATATTTATGTTTTATTAAAGTAATGGGTCATAACGATTCTACACATTCACGTAATGAATTTTGGTAATACTCCTACTCTACTATTCTTCCTCCTCCTGTCCTCTTTTCATTTTATGTCCTTTATTTACCCCTTAAATTCCACACGAGAGGAAAAATAACTGGGATGCTCCCTTTGTGAGACTGAGTTATTTTGCTTAGCTTGATCATCTGCAGCTCCTTTTTTTTTCTTTTGTCTGAACAGGATTCCACTGTGTAGACACTGAACATTTTTTAATGTGTTGACGGTCACTGGGTTGATGTCATAGCATAGCTATCATGACCAGTGCAATAAAAAGCACCGGCACACAGATGTCTATGCTGACGCTGACTTTCCTTCTTTGGGTCTAAGCCAAAAAGTGACTGCTGCGTCCTGGGAGGTCTAGTGTTGGGTTTTGGAAAATGCTCCACACTGTGGCCATATTAGTTTACAACCAACACTCTTCCTGCCTCTGAACTCTCATCAGTATTTGCATTTTTGTTCGTTTATTTTCTTGTGGATGGAGATTCTAACCAGGAATTTATAAAATCCAACAGAGTTTTTATCCTCAATTCTCTGATAACTACAGATATTGAACATTATTGTGTGAGAAGAGGGTGAAAAACAAGGTTTTATGAGGCCCATGATGACCTTGAACCCCTATCCCCATCTCCCCTACCCCCCAATTCTTCGGCCTCTACTTCTCAAGCACTAAGATTACAAGTGCACCTTGCCATGTCCAGTTGAATTCTTTTTTTAAAAAACATATTTGTTGACCATTTTAGATTGTTCACTTGACACATATCTATTCAGTTCATCTGCCATTTGGGAGTGTATCATGCTCTCTGGTGTTTGGGAATTCTTTACAAATTCTGAATACCGGTCCTGTCAGGTGACTAATTGCCAAAGATTTCCTCCCACTCCGTGCGTCCTCATACATTGCTGATTGTTTCTTTCGCTGCACAGACGCAGTTTAATTTTCTGAAGTCTCATTTGTGAGCTCTTGCTATTACTTCCTGGGTCTTAAGTAGAAATTCCTTGCCTCTACCCGCATCTTGGAATACTCCCTTCTGTTTTCTCTAGTGTTTTCGATGCTTCCTAACCTACGTTAATGTTGGATCCATAAAATATTTTTAACCTGATTATATATGAGCTATACAAGCTCTTTAAGCGTTACATAATTTAAGTAAATGCATCTGTAATGGGTGCAGTGAAATGCACAGCAATGCATAGATGACACTTACCATTCATTCTATTCTCAACACTCATGCAAGATTAGCATCTCATTTTCCTCACAAAATCATTGTAAGAACTAGAGAAAATGCTTAAGAGACACATATTATACATAATTATATTTACCACCAGGAGTCTACTTTACCCTATCGCTCCATTAACTGCTCCCTGCTCTCACACCCTCATACGAGAAGCCTGTGAATGCAGAGTAAACTGTGCCGAGTGCAGATGGTGTGATACCCTGTTGTAAGCACTTTACAGACAGTAACTCAATACTCAGGTTCAATGAGGTGTGACCAACCTGGAGCAGTAAGGTTAATAGAAACCCAACATTTCTACAGGGGTGTGAATACAGCAGGCTCCAACCTGGCCTGTCTGTCCATATAAGGAGTAGTAAGGAGAAACTATTAACTCTGTCAGTGCCAATCCCCACTTCTATGGAGAGCTAGGCATTTGGCCTGCCTAATTCCACATTCTTCCCAGAGCGAACGTGGATATACAGTTTGGTGATAACTGTCCTTCTGTATCCCCAAGAGCATAGATCATAGTCCACGGCCCTATTTCTACTCAGTGCACGTGAGCCCATTTCCCAAAAATTGAGCCAAATGTCCCAAAGGCTTATGGCTAGCAAGCTGATCTGTAAGCCAAATGCCCAACCATCAACCAGAAATTCCCAGAACTGGCCTCGAAGTGGTGCATGTGGAAAAAAGCACACAGGTGTGGGCTGCTGTTCTGTTTCCCATTTATGAACTGGGATGCTTTTGTGTCCTTGCTCTTGCCTGGATACAGCGAGAAGGGAAGTTATTTGGAGAAAAGAATACTTTGTGGAATTATGAGGTCCCAAGCAGAGAATATTTTTCCTTCCTACCCCAGGCCTAGTCCATGCCAAACCCCAGCCCCATAATAAGAAGTCTCTGCTTTAGACAGAGCCATTTCAAATGAGGACAGACATAGACCCTGTAGTTAGGCTTCCACACACAGAACTACAGCCCCTCATTGTTGTGAACCCCTAAGGTGTCTCAATCAGAGCACAAAATAAGAGACCCTGGCCGTCTTCCCCTCTTCCTCTCTTCCTCTCTTCCTCTCTTTCTTTCTTTCTTTCTGTCCTTCTCTATCCTCCCTTTTCTGCCTCCACTCCCTTGTACAGGTCCCAATAAACTCTTCTTTGTACTAGGCCTGTCCTGTGACTGATTTCTCAGTGGGAATGTGAGGTGTTCCTTCCTCCTCACCACCTCCATCTAGCACCTTATAAAATACAACACTATCATTCTAGAGTATTAAAAAATTGTAAAAATCATTTTCATAAAGTTTATTCAAAACTATGGTTTTACAAGTCTAAAATTATTTTTACAATTCCAAAATATACTCTGGCCATTCAGGTGTTTGACTTTGTTTCAACCAACTTTTCTATGAGTGCATTTGGTTTTTGGAATTCTATAAAGGCGAGACCAGAATATTAAGAAGTCCTATAAAGCCAGAGCACATTGCTCATAAGAATTTGATTTCTGCTATCTTTGTAGAGGCATGCTGCTCCAAATGGCTGGGCGATTACATACCCACTCATGTATTTCCCCTCAATGTTTATCTTGGAAAGATGGCAAGTTATTTTGAAAGAAAGGAAGAAAAAGCAGACTGCAGAGGAAACAGAATGGCCCTGCATCTCTCAGGTCAGTGGATTACTAAAATTACCCAACATCACGGAAGAGAACTGAATTCATTTGTACATTTTCTTAAGACTCAAGTGAGTTAACAGTTAGGCCACACACTGTAACACTGAGGAAAAATGAAGACCAAATGCTAATAATCATCATTCTTAAATTGAGTTATTTTCCCTAGAGCACAAAACTAACCATGGAAAAGGCCACATTTTGCCTGAGCTTTAGCATCAGACAGTGTTGCTCTTTCCAGACAAATTCAAGGATAGGGCTGATTATATTGTTGATAAATGATAGATTACATACCAGTGCAAAGATACAGAATAATCTTATAGATAATTCTAAGTCAATTTTTAAGTTTTAGCTAATGTTCATGACTGGTATTTATTTGCAGCATTCCACCTGTCAGTAGAAATTTAGAAAATACTTACTGCATGCTACTAATGCAGAAGTGAGTGACAGAGTCTCTGCCCAGGATCCTCACAGTCTACACATGAGGCAAGCTTCAGACGATAAGCAAAGGCTTGGGACAGATGATCGTGTTAATGCACCAACCCTCACAATATTTGTTGAATGAGTTTCTGAAAATAATAGGTTTTTTTTTCCTTTCCCCAAATCAGAGAATTTTTACACAGACTAACCTCTGGAGAAAAACCTTGTCCTTCATCAACAATGAAAAATTTCTACTGTACAACATCATTTTAATTGTGTCTTTGCAGGAAGGAACAAGCCAAGAGTGATGGGAGACTGTTGTAATCCGTGACCTCTTCCAAAATACCCTGAACTTTCCTTTGTTGTCCGGACCTTGTACGAGCAGTCTTCGAGTCAGGCACTCCTGGCTTACACCCATTTTAAACATGGCTCAATCTCATGATACGACAAATCGTTATCAGATGACCTGTGCTCACACACAAACATAGCCACTATCAGCCATAGACAGGCCATAATCTGGCAAAATCTGTACAGAACAGAAATAAACACAATGCGTGGTGTGTATTAATAAACTCGGCTTCTGGCACTCCCATCACAAAGCCCCTGGGAGGGAAAGTGTGGTGAGGCTCACTTTCCTTCTTTGAGCCTTTCCATGTATATAAACAAGGACAAAGATCAAGGAAAGAGGTGAATCCCTGGGAAAGCACATCTCCTCGGTCTTAAAAATAGTTACTCACTTTTAGAAGGACATAATTTCCATGGTGTCATCTTCTTAGGAGGAGGGACTGAGGTCTCTGCCTCTCTCCACCTAACAACCTACTGACTGTACTGCGCTTGGGAGACAGCTGAAGACAGAGTTTCTCAAACCCAAATTGCAGCCTCCTTAAAACCCCAAGAAAAACTTTTATTGATTCAAGACAATAAAAAAAAAGACATGAGAACAATTTTCCATGATGCTAATTTTTAAGTATATATATTTGAGCATATATGACACAATCTTCAAAACTCCAGAAAGGATGCCCAGTCAAGAGCGAGTCTTTCCCCACCCAGTTGGCAAGTATCCATATTACTGTCTTAACACCATCCCGTCCATTTGTGCCTAGGGACATCACCCTTTGAACATATATTCTACATAATTTTCATCATTTTACCTTTTTGTTTTTGGTTTGGTTTGGTTTTGCAGTGCTGGAATCGAACCTGGGACCCTGCTCTTATTAGATTAGTGTTCTACCACATCTAACTGTGAAACTCTTTTGCCTTTTACATTTTAAAAACCTATTTGGCCATGAGAATCTTTATCCATTTATGGAGATGTCTCACTGCCTCAGACTAAACATAGTCACACCGCTTTGTATTTTCATGGTTCCATGTTTTCTTGATCCAGTGTTACTTCTGTTAGCATGTAGGCTTTGGTCTAAAAATGGTCTTACTTAGCAAAATTAGAAATTAGCCGCCCTGTTTCTGGGAGCTGACAATAGATTCTATTCCCCCAACCCATTTCAATTCTCAGACATAGTTCATTTGTTTGTTTTTAATTCTTCTAAAAATCTAAGAACTGATATGTTAGAATAGTTGATTGTTTAGTAATGAAAACAGGACTTGAGAGCCATTTGTTATATTAATTTAACCTCAACTGCCATTAATTTTACCTTCAAAAATGTGTCATAGCTTTAAATCTAAGTAGTAACATACTCTCCCCTAGAAGTTGATATTTCTATCCAAGAATAGATAGATAATGCTAGGTGTAGTCCATGTTATTTAAAGCTGGTCCTTTAGGTATCTTCATAAACTCTGAATGAGCAATGAGAAGGGTTAGTAATTATATTTGGGAAGGGGTTGTTTGTGTGTTGTTTGAAACAAAGTCTTATCGTGTAGCCTTGTAGGCCTGTAGACTCCTTGAGCATCACAACTTTTATAAAAGAAAACATTTAATTGGGGGCTGCTTCCAGTTTCAGAGGTTTAGACCATTGTCATCATGATGGGGAACATGCTGACACACAGGCAGACAGGATGCTAGAGAGGTAAATGAGTATTTGACATCCGGATTCATTGGCAGCAGAAAGAGAGAGAGCTGGGTCTGGCTTGGGTTTTTGAAACCAAAAAGCACATTCCCAATGGTACACTTCCTCTAACGAAGTCATGCCTACTAGTGTCTGTCAAGTAGCACTATTCCCTTGTCACCAAGCAATCATATATATCAACCTATTGGGTTCATTCTTATTCAGATCACCACATTTCACTCCCTGTCTCCATAGCCTTGTAGCTATATCATAATACAAAAATATACTTAGTCCAACTTCAAAAGTCCCCATAGTCTATCATCGTCTCAACAGTGTTTAAAAGTTGAAAGTCTCTTCTGAGATTCAAGGCAATCTCTTAATCATAACCCCCTGGAAAATAAACTAAAAAAGTAGATCACATACTTCCAACATATGATGGCACAGGATATAGAGTACCATTCCAAAAGCAAAGGGAGCACAGTGAGGAAATACTGGACCAAAGCAAGACCAACAAACCAGCTGGGCAAACTCGAAAATCTGTATTTTCGTGTCTAATATCAAAGAGCTCTTGGATCTCCAACTCCTTTCAGGTTTGCTGACTGTAACACCTCTCTCTCTCTCTCTCTCTCTCTCTCTCTCTCTCTCTCTCTCTCTCTCTCTCCCTCCCTCCCTCCCTCCCTCTCAGGCTGTTTCCACTCTCTGTTAACAGCTTTCCTTTGATCCCATGACTCTGGCATCTCCAACATCTTGGTATCTCCAAGGCAATCTAGGCTTCACTTTCTCAGCTTCATGAAAAGGCCATTCTAGGTCTTCATGTAGGGACACCCATTATACATGCCTGATGTCAGCAGCTTTTCTTAGGCATGGAGGGAGAGCCCACAACCCTTTCTTGTATCCTTGACTCTAAAGCCAAAATCATGTGGCTGAAGCTATCAAGTTCTGTTGTTAGAAAACTGGGGCTGGAAATTGGTCCATCTCATTCAAATACATTGTCACCAGCTCCCTATTTTTCATGGTATCCTTCACAGTTTAAGCATTTCTTTAATTCCCTTATACAAGTTGGAAGCTTAGCTGGGTGGGCCTTGCCCAGAGGTGACCACTCCCTTTATTCCACGCAGCATCAAGCCTTTCTTTAAACGTTTTGTTCTTTGAGCACTGGACTTAGCTTCATTGCATTTCCTGATGTTCCCTCCTCAAACTGAACATTTTGTATTTCCTTGATCAGCCTTCTCCTTTTCATTATAGATCTGCATAAGGGTGGCCACAAATAACCACATGAGACAGTCACCACTAGGCTGTCTGGAAATCTCTGCCGATGCTGTTAACCCAAAAGTCTTCGATTTAGTCAGGCATACATTTTTGGACAAGAGAAGTAATCAGCCACATCCTTTACCACAGTGCCACAAGAAATGTTTCTAGGCCACTTACTCATAATCTCCTCAGAAACCTCTTAAGTTGGGCCATCATAATGTCACAGTCTACATTGTTTTCAGCACCACTGCCTCACAGTCTTATACCTTCTTACTAGTGTGGTCCCATTAAGTTACCCTTAAAGAGATAAACCGCTTTCCTAATCCGAAATCCCAAAGTTTACATTCTGCACATAAGGAGCACAGCCAGACCTGCTCAGGAATACTCAGCACCTTAGTGCCAGCTTCTATTTTCGTTAGTATTCTATTTCTGTGAAGAGACACCACAATCAGGGCAATTCTTACAAAACGAATCATTATATTGGAGGTTGCTTATAGTTTCAGAGGTTTAATCCATTATCACCATGGTGGCGAGCCTGGTGACACACAGGCAGACATGATGCTGGAGAGGTAACTGAGGTTTCTACATCTGGATCTGCAGGCAGGGGAAAAAGAGAAACTCTTGAGTGTGGCTTGGCCTTTTGATGCTTCAAAGTCCACCCCTAGTGATACACTTCCTCCAACAAGGTCACACCTTCTATATTTTTGGTTGTGAGCCTAGCCTTTAACGGCTGAGCCATCTCTCCAGCCCAGGTCACACCTTCTAATCCTTTCAAATAGTACCACTTCCTAGTGACTAAGCATTCAACTCTATGAGCCTGTGGGAGCCATTCTTATTCAAATCACTACACTATATGATCCAGCAATTCCCCTGATGATTTTATACACTGAACAATTGAAAGAAACAGACAAGTAGTTATATATCAGTGTTCATAAAGCTTAATTCATGGTAGTAAAATTGTGGGGACTACCCAAACAAACAAATGACCAAATGGTAGATGAACAAATGACCAAAACATGGCATGAATTCCAGAATGGAATAGCATTTTAAAATGGTGAAATTCTACAAAATGGATAAATCTCTAGGACATTGTGCCAAGCGGTCATTAAAAACAATGTATTATTTTATATGAATTGCTTTTATATGAATCTACTTAAATGAGTTACCTAGAATTCATGGAAACGGGAAGTAACGTGGTGCTATTGGGCACTGAAGGAGAAGACATCCAGAAATGTTGTTTAATGGGAATGGAATTTCGGTTTGGGAAGATTAAAACAAGGTCTAGATATGATTGGTGAGAATCATTAAAAGTGTGATATACTTGATGTCATGGAGGTACATGGAGGTACATAAAAATAATTTTAAAAGGGTTGGGGATTTAGCTCAGCGGTAGAGAGCTTGCCTAGCGAGCGCAAGGCCCTGGGTTCGGTCCCCAGCTCCGAAAAAAAGAAAAAAGAAAAAAGAAAAAAAAAATGATGACTTTTACCTTTTGTACATTTATATATGTCCCACAATAAAAGCTGATATTCCAAATTCTTACTGTGACCTATGACATCACCCAGGGTTTAGGACTTGCCTTTCTCCCAGACTTCCCCTCCCCCATTTCCTTTCTGCCCCACTCACTCATACCACGAGTGGCACACTAGACTTTGTAGCTTCATTAAAGCTATCTGCTACCCCGTTCTTAAAGGATCAGTAAGGGTCTCAGTCACCAGCACACCAGGGCCATAGGGCTTCCTCTTGTGATTGAAGCCATGGAAATAAAGCTCAAAATGGCCGTGTGCCTCCAGTAAAGATTTGCCAGTGCTCATCACTTGCTTAATTTACTCATCCTAAAACAGAGACTGTAAAATTTTTTGCTGACTGTCTTTATTAGTTTCCACAGACAGAGGGGAAAAAAAAATCCTGTTCAGCTTTCAGACTGAAAAATAAATACATTTCAAAAGGTTTCCTCCACTCTGCCTTCTATTGTGGGAGTTGTTCTCCAAAGGGGAATTCCTCTGAAATAAAATCGGGAAAGGCGCCAATGCAGCTCATGTCTCCAATACTAAGTCTTTTGACTTCAGAGGATGTGGCCCCGCCCACTCTTTAATCATATCTGAGGAAATTCCCCTGGCCTGGGTAAAAGATCATAATATCTTAAAGAAGGCTGATGATCTCATGAAAAGCAGTTGAATTTAGAAAGCCAAGACACTTCCAGAAACTCCTTGAGACTGCTTTTGCCGTTCATTAACCCCCTTGAATTTTCCAGATGAGTACCATACAATATTTAAAATTATTTTCAAATTTTCCTTTATGGACTACACCACACCAAGCTAAGAGCTGCTTTTACCTCAGTTCTCCCACCAACTCTTCCAGCTGCACTTTCTTCAGGAATACTACAACACTTAGGGAAGCAAGCTTTAAAACTGCCCTCCTGACCCACAATAAATCTCAGGGTAAGGGTTATCTAATATCTACTCTCAACATTTCCTAAGGGAAAGTGGGGATCTGAAAGAAAAGCACCTTGTGAGTTAACACACTTGCGCTTACACGTGTCCTAAGAGTCTGTTCATAAGGCATGTCTGACCACCTTTCACCTTTAAGGCAGATGTGGAGTAAGAAGAATGAAATGAAACGCAGTGTGACTCACGAGTAGAGGAAGCCATTTCCCCAAGTTTCTGAACGCACTGCACTTCTGGTTCTGCTCTCTGACTCCTACTTATACACAGAACTATTTGTTATTTATTTTCTTGGCTTGTAAGACAGAAAACTTCAGGAGACCGGGGTGGGGGGGCTGAGGAGGAGTGGGCTTACATCTAATCTTGCTCCGCTACCAGAAAGAGCAAATTTGGGAACAAAGGGGGCATCTGGTTCATGACAGTTGTTTTAAACGCAGAAAGCAAGAGATTGCCATTTATGGACAGTTAAGTGTGTTCAAGTACAGTGTCGAGTTTTGCGCGGTGATAAGGCCAGAGCAGGAAGCCCGAGGGGCCAGGAAGGAAGTGCTCTCAGGCTTGGAGCGGCAGGGTTGAACTGTGAGCTGGGCAGGCTCAGGACTGCAGCTAGGCAGAAACTGCCTTATTTTCAAAAGATAAACAGACTGGCTTACCCAGAATACTTACAGTGGCCACTTCACATGCATCTAAATGAAACAAGGACTTCATTTGTCTGGGCACCATCAATCTCCCTAAACTCTTCACTTCCGATAACTAGATTATGACTTCTCCGGTGTCCACTGCTGGCTTCTAGCACTTCTCATTAGACTAGAGGACTTCCAGGTGTCATGTTTCTGTCATCCAACCTTAAATGACTACCATGCCAGGAAAGAAATTTTAATATGAATTAATAGGAGAAAATATTCTCACCTTATTAATGAGTTCACAGACATCTCCAAAGCGTAATGCATGGGTTGGCACCTGATTATTTTGGTAAATTGCTGAGCGTTCATGTATAGATATGGACTGTTATCAGTTGCTATGCTAAGCATCGTGTGAGACTTAAAGCTCAGGCTTCTTTGGCTGCCCTGGCTGCCTTGGATACACAACACCAACTTCATGTATGTTCTTTATATGAACATGTATGTTCTTATAAGCCATGCATGGTAGTGCATTCAGGAAGGAGAGGCAGTAGGATTTCTGTGAGGTTGAGGACAGCCGGTCTACATATCAAGTTCCAGGATGGCCAGGACTACGTAGGGAGACGCTTTCTCAAAAACAAGCCAACAAACAAACAAAATAGCTATAGAAGCAAAGCAAAAAAACTAGTGCTTTATATATACTGTGGTCAAGCAGTGATAAGAGCATAGAATAGAACCATCAGGAAGACTGATTATATATATAATATATATATATATATATATGACTTTAGGGCTGACCATTTTGATGTCAGGGCTAGCTACACTTCCAGGAAACTGTCAATCCTTCATGTCAAGCTCTCTGTGTGTGTGTCACCTTCCCATAGCACCTGAGCAGTATTATCTGCCTGTACAAACTCCCTTACAGCAATTGAGCAGTTACCTGCCTGTTCACATATTCCTACAGCACCTAACTAGTTGTCTGCCTGTGCTCACATCCTACAACAGTTGAAAGTGGATGACGTCATCCAAGAGGCTAATGACCTGAATGGAATATGCGGGGGGTGTTGAGGGGGGACTCTCGAGACAGATGATCTCTCTGCTTCCTGGCTCTGCAAAGGGAGCTACTGTGCTCAATCACGCCCTCTATGCCAGGACAGATTGCAACCTCAGAACCTGAGCAGAATAAGTACTTCCTCTTGCTAAATTGTTTCATTCGTTGTTTATCTACAAAGGTGTTTATTTAATCACAATAAAAGAAGTGACCCCTCAGAACCCTGGAATCGTATGATAACCTGTGTAATAAGACATGTCACCTGTTCTCCACCCTGCCTAATGAGGCCAGTGACTTCGCACAGAGAGCTGTCCTGAATTTTCTTCATACTAATTACAGCTCTAGTAAAAAATGAATGCTATGGTAAAAGATTAGAACATGTAACTTGTGGTGGTTTGAATGAAAATGGCCCTTGTAGGGAGTGGTACTATTAGGAGGTATGGCATTGTTGAAATGGGTGTGTCCTTTTTGGAGGAAGTGTGTCACTGGGGGTGGGCTTTGAGGTTTCAGGTGCTTAAGCCAGGCCTAATGTCTCTCCCCCCACCCCCTTGCTGCTACCTACCACAAGCTTCCTATCATGATGACAATGAACTGGAACTCTGAAGTGTAGCCAGCCCCAATTCAATTCTTTCCTTTATGAGAATTGCTATGGCCATGGTATCTCTTCACAGCAACAAAACACCAAGACATGATTATAAATTTGAAATGGACTAAGAAAAAACAATTTTGTAAATTCATTGAAAATAACAGGATTTGAATAGAGGCATTAAGGGTACCAAGAAAATCTGGAATTAATTATTTCAAGTACCTGATTAATGAGTCTAATTGTAAAGGAGAGAAAGAAGGAAAGGTCAGAAGAGAGGAAGGAGGAGGGGAGGCACGGAGGAAGCTATAATGTGTTTCTGGGGAAATAGCAGGAGAGCCTCAAAGAGGATATGAAGGAGGAGACAGGGAGAAAAGAAAGAGGTTTAAATAATGATTTAGTGTCCTCCACTCACAAGAATATGGGCCACTTATCAAGTTCTAGAAATGTCCAGGTAATGGACTCCTCAGTGTGTCCAGGATCTCTCTTGTAGGTCACACATTAGAGAAAGAGAGAGAGAGAGAGAAGGAACATTAAAGAAAACACAACATCCTTGGTTGAAATTCTGGTAGAATTTCTGAAGTTCCTTTGAATAATTAATGTCATGATATGTAATAAAAGAGACAACTTAATTCAAGTCTCTCTCCCCTTCTGAGATTACACACTTTCATTTTCAACACTTCACAATTCACTACTAAATAGGAAAAACAACAGCTGAAACTTGACAGAAAGAGAAATCAGATAGAGATTACAAACAGAACGAACTGTCTTGATCAAAGAATATAAACCAGAGCAAACGACATTAAACAGCAGGTCTAATGGCACTACTGAGATTGCAAGAAGTCAGAGAAACAGGCTCTGCTACGTGAGGAAAGTGAACAGACACTTCTCAGTCTTCCACAGAGCAAGTGTTTATCATATCTGATAAGCCTCATTTTGGAAAAATAAGCAGAAAGTAGTCAAGCCATGTGGGTGGGGGAAGAAAATAATTTTATTTGAGTATTAAGAATTACTCTGAAAAGAAGACAACTGAAAGAGATCAAGGGGATACAAACTGAAAAGAAGAAATCAAGGTACCTTTATTTTTCAATGATATGATAACATACATAAGTGACCTGAAAAATTCTACTGGGAAACACCTACAGCTGATAAACACTTTCAGGATAGAAGCTGGATACAAAATCAACTCACAGAAATCAGTAGACCTACTATATGAAAATGGGACTCCTGAATGTGTGAATGGGTGGGCCTCTTATTCTTGTGCCTGCTCTTGGGACTCTATTGCTTCTGTTGTTCTTCCTTGTCCAACTTCAATGTGATGGTTTAGTTTTATCTCACTATATTTTATTGTATTATTACTCCTTAGAACCCTGTTCTTTTTCAATGATAGATAGAAAGGAAGTGGATCTAGGTGTGGGTGAATGTGTGTGGAGGAACTGGAAGAAGCAGAGGAAGGAGTGATGTCTTTTTATAAAACCAAGGATATGTTTTATAGAGTACAGTATGGTGCGGTGGAAGTGGGTAGTAGCAGGCTCATGCTGAGGCACCCCTCTCCCACCCCAGGGTCCAGCCCTATGGGTGTAGTACAGTCCCTTTTATAGCAAGCCAGGCCAACCTGGCTGTTGCTAGGTAACTATTGAGCTGAGCATAGAAGGAATGCCAACAAAGGGAATCTGTCCTTAGAATATATTGTATGAGAAAAGAACCTACTTTCAATAAAGGGGGGTTCTGATAAGTTAATGCAATCTCTACTCAGTTACGAATTCATCTCAACTGAGCTCAATATAGTGGGGTGAGGGATTCTGATAGGTTAATGCAATCTCTACTCAGCTACCTATTCATCTCAAGTGAGCTCTCTATGCTATCATTCAAATGCCTCCATTTAATTTGCTTTTGTTTATATATTTATCTTCTCAAGTGTATTTATTTTTCATGTATATGATATATATACATATATATACGTATATACATATATATACATATATATCATATATATGCATATATAATCTGTATGTATTCTGTATACCTTACATGTGTAAAACTCTCCTCATTGTATGTGCATGTGCAGGTATACCAGGTCTTGTTAGTCACTGTTACAGTGTTCTTTGCGGTCACATGGAAATCATATTAGGAAACATGATACACTGGTCCCATGAGAAAGTCAGAGGAATGTTCTTTGACTTATAACATTTTTATGGCTGGATGGATTAACAAAACAAAACTTTTAATGACTTTTTAGTTAATATACATTACCGACCCATTAACACTGAACTCCCAGCCATCCTTACAAAACTTATTGTGGTGATTTAGGTTTGCTTGGCCCAGGGAGTAGCACTATGAGGAGTTGTGGCCTTGTTGGAGGAAGTGTGTCGCTGTGGAGGTGGGCTTTGAGACCCTCCTCCTAGCTTCCCAGAAGTCAGTCTTCTTCTAACTTCCTTCAGAACAAGAGGTAAAACTCTCGGCTCCTCCAGTTCCATGCCTGCCTGGACACTGCCATGCTTCCCGCCACAATGAACCTCTGAACCTATCACAAGTCCCAATTAAAAGTTGTCTTTTGTAAAAGTTGCCTTGGTCATGTTGTCTCTTGACAGCAGTGAAACCCTAAGACACTTACCTACCATATTTTCTTCATATGAAGGTCCAGTCTTCCCAGTTTGGAAATGCCTTGAGGTGTTTCAAAACAGTGCTAGGTCACCACTTTAAATAGCAAAATCTCCAATAAAACTGCACAAAAAAGGTGAAGAACAAGAACAATTGTTTATGGTATGAGATGGGACACATGAAGGGAGAGACTTACCCATTGAACTTCAGGATGGTCAGATTTTCCTCCTGCCTGCCTATGCAAGTCTTCAAATATCTGCAAGAAAAAGAAAATATCAATCTTCGTATCACAAACAAACAGTAGAAGGTAGGAGAACTTGTAAATACTGAACCTAAATATAATAACGGAAATACATATACACATATATTCCTATAATAACTTCTTGTAGGCTATGTTCCAATAGTAACTGCAAATAAAGATTGATTTTCCTTAATGATAGCTGTTGATTAATATAATGATGCCACCTTATGCACACTTTTCTCTCCCATAACTTCAGTAATTCATGATAAACTCCTATCCAAAAAGCCTAAAACTAAATCAAAAATCTCTAGAAATAAACAAATCATGAACTTCAAAATGCTCAGTATCTGAATGTGATCATGAGGTCTTGCACTGCCCCGCTTCCTTCTGCTCATCCCACCCAGGACTCCACGCCTCCCTTTGTCTGCTGGAGTTCTGTTGCCTGTGCTGCCTGCTCACAGTGAGTAGTCACTCCCTCAGGTACAGATCAACTGTTGTAGTATCACAGTGCTTGTGTTCACGTGGCTCTCGTCTTAAATAACAGTCCCCAAATAACAGAGTATTGACAATTCTGATATGGCAAAGAAAAGTATCGTTTAAGTGAAGAGGTAAAAAGTATTAATTCAAGGAGGAAAGAAAGCTGACTTGATAAGATTTATGGTGAAACATATGTACCCTTAAAATCATAATGAAGGAAAGGAGAAACCCACACTAATATACTAGAATTCATGCTAGAAGAGTTCCAATAGTACATAAGTGCTTTGCAAAACCGAGCAATGCATTAAACACAGAAGACACTAAGAAACTGTGACATGACTGACGAGTTATACCAGAGAGTGGTGAGCCCATGCAAAGACTTCGATAAAGTCCTTTCCAAACCAGTGACACCAAGTTATTTGCTGCCGAGAAGGCCAGGCCACACAAACTCAGGAGTAGGCTCAGACTGAAAAATACAAAAACTCCTGGAAAGGATGGAGAAATCGCTACCACATCTCCAAAAGAGCTCAATCTGATTAATAAGAAAAGATATCAGTTCTTCTGCCCCCTTCCCCCCAATCAAAAGAGCCTTCCATTGTAATTCAACCAAACTGAAAGAAGATGCAGTTAGAACCTTCGTTCATAAAGTACACAGGAGGCACTAAGGCAGAGGAGGAATGGAAGGACAGATCAACCATAGCACTATTAAATAGTGCTGCAGACCGTGAAAGTCAGCCAGGCGCTAGAACAAAGGGCCATACACTCACCAAAACAAGCAGTAGACACATCCTTGTAGAATGCCTCCTTCCACTAACACCTTGCTGCAGTGAGGAAGTTCTTGGAAGATGAAGGACTGCAATTTACATCCCTGTCAATGAAGGTAGTATTCCTGGCCACCCGAAAGGTATCTGCAATGGCAAAAGAGTGAAAATGTGGACGTTAGGTTTTCTCCAGTGCAATCTCAATGTTTCGGCCCCTTGGCATTAATCAGTTCCTCTAAGTCACACACACCTTCTTGGTATTTGATCATGCTTCAGTAGCAATGGATACAGACCTGAATGCTTGGAAGTGGGGTGAGCCTCTCTACTGTCCTAATTTACTTTCTGTTGCTGTGATTAAAACCAAAATCAACTCAGGAAAGAAAGGGTGTTTTTCAGCTGACAGGCTGTAAGTCCATCATTGAGGGAAGCCAGGGCAAGCACTCAAGATGGAAACCGAGGCAGAAACCGTGGAGGAACACAGCTTACTGCTTTACTTCCTTTGGCTTGCTCAGTTACTTTTCTTCTATGGCTCAGGCCCACTTGCCTAGGGTTGGTGTTGCCCATGTTGGGCTGGGCCTCACCACATCAACAAGCAGTTAAGAAAAGCAATTAAGGCAATTCCTCGACTGAGTGTCTCTCCTTCCAGTGACTCTAGTTTTTGACAAGTTGGCAAAACTAACCATCAAGAGCACGATCCCATTTTTTTCACTTATTTAATTATTTATTCATTTTATATCCAAATTGCATCCCCTCCCTTCCTGGTCTTACACACGCAGCTGCTCCCCTTCCCTTTCTCTTCTGAAAAGGGGGGGAAGGGGAACCTCCCTGGGTATCAACCCACTCTGGCACATCAAGTCAAATTTTATGAGTGCCACAGAACGTGTTCCTTTCAGATGAGCAGGGACCAGTACACTAGCACGCACCACTGCCAACTGCACGCGTGGCCTGTATGACGTTCTCAGTTTTAAGCCCTTAGTGGTTTTGTTCATCATAGAAAGGCACAGGCAAAGATTTAATTCAGCATGATAACTTCAGAAAGACTGAGGTTTCAATAGGTTAAAATGCCTGCCACAAAATCAGTGACTCCTGAGTGTTGCGTATTTTTTTTTTTTTTTTTCAGAGCTGGGGACCGAACCCTGGGCCTTGCGCTTCCTAGGTAAGCGCTCTACCACTGAGCTAAGTCCCCAGCCCCGCATATTTTTTTTTATTCTTGATCCGTGTTCCTCTTTTTATTTCTGATTTGCTTCCATCTCAGGAGCTTAAATTGTGTGCATAGAAGAAGAGGTGCACATCTCAGTTTCGAGGGAATAGTTGGCGTTATGTGAAAATTAAGAATCCCACATCTATGTTGGAGTCTTCTTCAATTTTTCTCAGTCTACGAAGGGTTTTAAAGATCAAGAGCGTTTCGGGAACTTTCCTATGGAGACAGACACATGAGTGACAATGACAGGCCACGGAAACTATTCACTCACGTTAGTCTTGGTGAAACACAGGTTACCAAACACAGGTAACTTAATTAGGTTACCGCCTGAAGCTTAAGTAAGGACCTTACTTAACAAAACTATGGGAAACTCACAGGAGACTGACTCAGCAATTGAAAACTGCCGAGAGAGAGAGAGAGAGAGAGAGAGAGAGAGAGAGAGAGAGAGAGAGAGAGAGAGAGAGAGAGAGAGAGAAAGAGAGAAAGAGAGAGAGAGAGATTCTTGCTTGCTGTGGAACTGTTTTGGTATGAGGACTTGGGGACTTGGGTTTAAGAACCAACAGGAAGTGCCATTCGTGGGTCAGAGCAGTCATTTATTGGATTGCGATGTTTGATATGCATTATTTTGCTGTTAGTAAATGACATTCGAGTTACCAGTTTCTCGTCACTCCCATAATCATTTCATCTTTCCTTTGTCTCTATGTCACTGAAGTGAGGAAACTTGAACAATTTCCATCAACTGAATGCTTTAAAATCTATCATTCAAAAACAGTTTGTCCAAAAACCTCCTTTTCTAACTGCTTGATTATGAGAGTAAAGGTTGACAGTGAAGATGTAGTGAGAGAGAGAGAGAGAGAGAGAGAGAGAGAGAGAGAGAGAGAGCCTAACAGTTAGGGACACTGGCTACCCTTCCAGAGACCTCAACTTAGTTCCTAGCACCCACATCGATCTGCTCACAGCCACCTGTACCTGCAGCTCCAGGACAGGCACCCAGCACCTTCTGGCCCCTATGGCCATCTGAACACACACACATACATATGCACACGCATACACATGCACACATGCATAGACATACACACATGCAAATGTAATTTTTTTAAAGAACAAGAAGTAAACATGGAGTGCTAAGATCAGAGAGTAGGTGCAAGAAATGCAACCACTAAGCAATTCCTGTAAAGCTCAGTAAAGCTTCTCTGTCCTGGAGCTCCTCAGCCTGCATTCATATTCGAGGTTTGTCTAACCCCTCCCACTATCAGACCTCTGTTTACTCTGCAACATATCTTAGTTTATAGAGGTTAAGAGATACAGGGAAGAAATCACTTGCTTGAGAGACTCTTACTTTGAAGGGGAAAAGCTCGAATAAATTCTATTGTTTGCAAAGAAAACTTCAAAGCTTTACAAAAGCGCCTCCCTCTAACTCAGTTTGGGAGACTGCCCTCTGACTTAAAAGGTCCAGAGATGAAAGTCTCTCTGCTCTTACAACCAGAGTTTCCATACAATGCCTCATAGCTTAGTAGCAATAACAGTAAGAGCGGCGAGAGCTGAGGATTAGCGGGAGCTGCAGGCTGCTATTGTTTAAAGGGACCAGGCCCAAGTACACCTTAACCTCAGGATTCCAGAGTCTCATCCTGGGTTATCCGGTGGAACGCCCAGAATCAACACTGTGCAGATCTTTCTTCTTTAAGAAACCATCTAAAAACCAAAAGGCAATTTTATTTTACACTTTCTTTTTTGAAACATTTATTTTTATGTTATATGCACTTGCGGGTTTTGCCCAACTATGACTACGTGAGGATGTTGGGTCCCTGGAACTGGAGTTGCAGACAGTGGTGAGCTGCCGTGTGGGAATTAAACCCAAGTCCCCTGAGAAAAGAACTAGTGCCCTTGTTGTAAAAGTCCTACACACCATTTCAAGGCTGATGCTTAGGGTTGAGTGCTTTCTCTGTCCAATCAGACTCCTCCAATCTTCTTCTAGATCAAGAGTCCCATCTGCTGCTGTTGGATTATTTATGTATTATTTTAAGTTACAGATCAGAATCTTCCGGAACGACCAAGGCACACTTGATTACTACAAAAGGATGTGTCTAGGATACACTTTCTATGTCATTATGGCTTGCCTATTTCCTGTGGGTGCCTGTCCTTGGCATAAAGATATGACACGTATAGCACTTGGCCTAATGCAGTCTTACAGCCACTTAGCACCACTGCTTGACAAAAAGCAAAAGAGACCCAAATGTATTTCCCAAACAAACAGAACAGTCTCAAAAGCAGAAGAGAAGTGGGAATCAGGGAGTTGACTGAGTGAGGTGATATCAATAGTTCCGGAGGCACAGCACCAACACTGTGAGTGTTTATCACAGCACCAACACTATGAGTGAGTGTTTGTCACACCAGTCACACAACACCGTGATTGTGCCCAAAACCTGGAGATGCACAATTAAAATCAGCTGTCCTTATAAATTAGGGTTTTTTGTTTGTTTGTTTGTTTGTTTTGCTGTAACAAAAGTATTTCACAAATAAAATGAAATACTTAAATCCTGAAAGTAATTTATGCCTAGAAAATAAACACAAAAGTTACATGCTTTCTGTAGAGTAATGGGATGAAATAGACTCCAGCCAGCTACTGAGCTGAAATCCTTTGAGAGATTCCATGTCTATCAGCTTATCCTAAGGGCATGTTAAAGTGTATACAGAAGCTATGTGGAAAAGGTGTTTCTGATAATAGTGTTTGTAGAAGCAAATTGGTAAGGAAATATCGGCAGGACCTAAATTCCAATAACATTATGTTAATAAATTCCATTTAAGATTAGTAAATAAGTTACCCTTAGTTCCTGGCCATTCCTCCCTGCTCTCTTTGCTCTTTTGCCTGTTTTGACACTAAATTTAAACATTTCCCCCACTTTCTTTCTTTTAATTACCATTGATTGACTGAACAGTTGCTGACTGGCACCTCCTTTTTTGCTCAGGAACCATAGGAGGCAAGATGGATAGAGCTTTCGACCACTCAGATGACCTCCTGTTGCTGGAATTTCCAACTCCAGTAAGTTCACATAAAAACACACACTCGAGTTATTATAATTATAAGCCACATGCCTAGATTGTACAGATCTAACACTATGCTAATTTATTCCCCAGCTATGAGACTCTTTTCTACTTGTAGTTTCTCCTGGCCACATGGTTCTGCTCCATCATGGCTTCCTCCTCCTTTTCTGTCCTCTCTCCTTCCCTTCTCCTTCTCTTATCTTCTCTTCTCTCTCTCTCTCTCTCTCTCTCTCTCTCTCTCTCTCTGTGCTCTCACTCTCAAAGACCTTCTGTCCTACCCTTCCCCTCCATTGCCCAATCAAAGCCTTTATTGACCAGTTAAAAAGGGGAGAAGGTTCACTAATCACTGGGTGGGTGGGTGGGAAGGGGCAACCCCTCTTGAGGAAGCAAAATTAACATCAGAATACAAACAACTGCAAAGTAACCCACAACAACTTCCTTTTCCTCATAAAAGTTAGAAAGTCTGTGGGTAACACAAGAAAGAAAGAAAGAAAGAAAGAAAGAAAGAAAGAAAGAAAGAAAGAAAGAAAGAAAGAAAGAGAGGAGAGGGGAGGAAGGGAAGGGAAAGAAAGAAAGAAAGAGAAACGAAGGAAGGAAGGAAGAAAGAAAGAAAGGAAGGAAGGAAGGAAGGAAGGGGAAGGAAAAGAGAAAAAAATGGGAAATTATAGTAGGACATGCTGCAGTGTGGGAGACACTGGCTGTTCTTGGGGTGCATGGCCCTCCCCCTGAACTAGCCACTCAGATACGCCCAGGATGAGCTGTGGTTGATGAAAGGAAGGAAGGGGCAGAGATAACAGTGTATTTGAGGACTCAGACAGGAAAACATATTTAGGAAACTGGATGTGTTTCAAAATAGCATGATTACAGCAAGATGCTAGGAAAGTCTAGCAAAAACTGAATCTGTGCCCAAACTCCCACCAATCAAATTCCTTCTCAAAATGGAGTTTCGGTGGGCTGAATAGCTCAGCTGAGATAGTTTCATTCCAAGCATGTAAAATCCGAGACATTTCAAGATCTGAACACACTTTCTGAGCACCAGCATGATGCCAAAAGTAGAAATTCCACAAGTAAGTTTTTTTAAGCTATGTGGGTAAAGAGTTTATAGTGCACAAATAAATTTCCTGTTAGGAATCATTCCCAAGGTGTCTCATTATACGTTAAAAAAAATAAATCTGAAATCTGGGACATTTGTAGTCGAGCAGTGTAGATGAGAGACATTCAACTAGTGCTTGGCCTCACCAACAGGAGTTTCTACAAACGTAGGTTACAACTGCCAGCACACGCACGTCACGCCCTGCACTAAAGTCATCTGCACACCTCCCTATAGTCCTGGCCCCATATCTGAGCTAAGTAGCAATACACTTTAGTTCTGGGTCTCTCTCTTGACTCTCAAAGTCACTGTCACAGACTGATGCTGAGGCCAGTATCCACATGGTAAATTGCCATGCCCTTTGATAGGCTCCATCTTGGAAGGGATCAAGGCCGGATCACACAGAATGAATCTGAGCTGTAGCCTGTATCTGAAAGTGTTGTCAATCCCACAGAGAACAAACACTTAGACAGGCCAGCCAAAAAGCATAGCATGCCTCCCAGGAACCAGTGACAGCAGGGTGCTGGCACAAAACCATGGTCCAGACACACTGATCAATAAGAAAGTCCATTTCCAAGGCAAGACTCATAACTCCATCCCATGTGGCAGAGCAAAATAAATTTCCACCAAAAAAAAAATCTTAATATGGTAATCTACATAGCCAATCTATTTATTGATAGTTTCTTCTCAGTTTTTTCTTGCTTACCAGTACTTTCTGGGATATTAAGAGACATACGAATTTATTAACTTACTGTTTTAATAAGATGAGTTTAATAGAAAAAAATGAATTTGGAAATTCCAGTTTTTTGAGCTACAAAATTGTATTGTTCTGGATTTTGTGTTACCCAAAACAGACTAACCCCTGCATTAATTCATGGAATCTATAGGACTAATAAAATTTACTTAAGTCAGGGATTCTGGAGTTGAAAGAATGAAATCAAAGTTTTAAGTTCCCTCCAGCATTCAGGCTTTGGTTCTCAGTGGTGGCTTTCTCTTTACTCAGTGTTCCCTCCTCACTATATCCTGCAAGAGGGTTTTAAGTACTATCAGAACACACTCCACACTCAAGTTACCATTCTTGCACTAACTGACCATTTCTTACAACACTGGAGACTGTAACAAAGCAAAGCCCAACTCTTTACAATTCTTCTCACTAGGTCCTTCTTAGTGCCTGGCTAATCTGCCCATAAATCTCAGAAATATTTGCTTCCTGGTTTTTCTTCTCACTGACAGAGAACAACTAAATTTTAAGCAGTTTCTACCTCTGGGTTTGGGGATGAGCCCTGGGGCTCTGGCTGCAGGTTGTTTGAGAAGGTTAACCAAATACCCACCCTTACCATTAGCACTTATCCTGCAGGGCCAGCTTATTCTATCCTGTAGGTGAGAATGGTGTTTACAAAATTGTTAAAGAAACGCAGGCAGACTTGTGAAGTGGGGAAGCAAAGAGGTGTGAGAAGAAGAACCTGGAGGGACTTCCTTTTCCACCCCCAGAACAGCAAGCTGCAAGGCTGGAAGGTCTATCAATGAAGCCAAAGGCCAAGAACTGGGTGCACAGAAGGAAACTCTGCGCAATTGGGCAAGTGGACAGTGTTATCTCATTTATGATATGGAAACAAGGACTCAAAGCCTTGCTAGGGTTTGAAGCTCTTTTACTCCAGCAACTTTCACTCTCCCCAGACCTTGAGCTTCCCCAGGGTGCTACTCCCTCTGGAATGCCATTCTACCTCCAAAAGCTTCCACAGCTTGCTTTCTTGGCCCTCTCTTCCTTTTCTAGGTCTTCCCCACCATGCAGAGTGTTCGGATTTCTACTCTGGAGAATGGGGTGTCAGCTGAATTTTCAAACACTTTGCTTCCCCTATATCTCACTCCTCTCCTGTGGCTGGGAGGGGTGGGAGTGTTTACCTTCAAAAAGCACATCAGGAATGTAACACTCCACAACCTCTGCCCACTAGACTGTAGCCCTCTGCCTCCACCTTTCTCCCTTCCTCTTCTCAGCAGGGCAGCCTCTCTCAAGCATCTACCAACCACCATACCCAGGCCACAACCTGTGACTTCCAATTCCAGAGGCAGCCCCATACCTATCTTTGATCTCCCTTCCTACTCCAGAACCAAGGTTGCATCCCACTGCTGCCTGAGGTCCTAGAACACACAGGAGACCCTGAGATACTGCACACCTCTCCCTCCACCCTTTCTACGGATGCCTCCATACTACTCTGAACTTTGGCTGGAGAGGCTCTAGAGCAGGTCTTCTCACCTGCTTTCTTTACTACATCATCATATAGTACTCTCTCCTGGTCTGCCCCCACTTCCTGGGAGAAAACTGATGGGAGGCCACTCCACTTAGTCCTGACAGCCCCCTGCATTATTTCACTTGTCCTCTGACTAAGGAAAGGAAGACATTCCATAAACCCATGTTAAGTGGGAAACAACCTCATCAGAACAGTAGCGACTTCATCTGACCTACTCACCACCCTAGCTTAGCAATGCAGCTCGCAAGTCCCCAGCACAGTAGTTTACTCTGTGTTTCTTGGTTCTTTGGGGGGTGGGGGTGGGGAAGGGTTTCACTATGTAGCTCTGGCTATCCTGGAGTTCACTGTGTAGATCAGGCTGTCTTTGAACTCACACAGAATCTTCTCTCTCTGACTCCAAAGTCCAGGGATTAAACAGGCAGATCTCCGAGTTTGAGACCAGCCTGGTCCATTGAGCCAGTTTCCAGTTAGTCAGGACTACACAGAGAAACTCTGTCTCAAAAAGGGGAGGAAGGGGCTGTATGACACAATACCCTGGTGTAATTCATGGTTTGTAACAAAATTCATGAATATAGCCATTTGTAAGTGTACAGTAGGTGCACTCACGAGCTGATCAGCCACCTCATCCTCTTCCAAACACAACCTGCACCAGTTAAATGATGCCTCACTCCCCCAACTAGATAATGCCTTATCTCCCTTCATTTCGGCTCCTAGCAGTATTAATCTCCTTTATTTCTCTAAGTTAACTCCACTGGGACTAGTAGATTTATACAGTGTTATACTTGTGTAAGTGGCTTATTTATTTCATAGGGTCTTCGAGGTTTATAGGTGTTGTCCCATGACAGAGAATTTCCTTCCTTTTTAACAGCTAAATAATATTCTCCTGTGTGTCTATGCCACCTTATGTTTTCTTATTTGATCATGTCTACTTTTTATAATGGGAATGAAAGTGAGTATGAGAGAATGTTTGAGTCCCCATTTTCAGCTTAGAAATAATTATGTACTCAAAAGTGTAATCACTAGATCAAGCTGTCTCATTTAATTTTTGTTGCCACAACATAATACCGTAGATTGGGTGTCTTAATCAATAAAAAATCACACAAGCCTATTCAATATCTGATGAGGATATCTACTTTCTTGCTTTATCTTCAAACATTATTATTTCTTCCCATAATCCCCCCCCAAATGTGGCAGCCTCATGATCTAGTTCATCTTCCAAAGGTCCCACCTTCAAGTATCTCCACAGTAGGCATTAAATCTGAGCAGGGCACAAGCATTGCACCAACTGCAGTAATTCTCGTCTACTTCTTAATTTCTATTGTCCTGTGGTTCTGCAGAATACCCTCCCAGTGGCTTCCAACAGGCTTCTACCAGGAGTAGAAGAAATGGCACAGAAATAAGAAAGCTTAAAGGGCTTGTTTTCCATGAATGTCTAGCAGTGGGGAAAACTGTAAGTGTAAATCTTTGTTTGCACCATGGGTCACCCCTTCGTTAACCAAAAATTACACCAAGGTTCAAGAGCTACTACAGGAAACCCCTTCTCTAAGCTCCAAAGTTCTGGTAATGCTACTTCTTCCCTTGGGTCCCCTAGTTCCTGAGGGTGACAGATGTTTGCTGCAGCTCTTATTGCCTAGGTCACTTTGAGCATCAACAGTGTTTTCTTTCAGCCTTCTAGCACCCCAGCAACTAATTGGAATGTTTGTGTCCTGCTAAATAATTTCCTGGACGAAACTCTCTACTCGTGTTACTTGACAGGGCTTCTGTTTCTGTGTTGGAGTAACCAAGTGTTGTCAGGAAATGTGGCTACTGAGATGAGCACTGACTGTATACTAATATGTATCTGCCTCTTTGCAGCATCTTTATTTTTGATCCACAGCTGGATGAATTCATGAATGAAGATGGCTGAATTCAAAGCCAGAGAACACAACAAAGTCAGTTCTGTACCTTCTCCAGATTTTGACCTTGACAAAACTCTACATTTTTTCAACCTTGGTTTCTCAGAATAAACTAGGTATATTCAATAGTCAACTCTTTACATATTAACTCTGTAAATTTGTGAATTTAAAGCTAATTGGATCCTACTCAAGGAAGAACAAAATTCATGCAAACTTATCAACTTTAAATAAGTATGAGTTTTTAAAGTCCTGGTTTTATTTTGATCATTAAAAATTCTAAATGAGAGATATGATGAGGCACTTACTATGAGAAACTGGCAGGCTTACATCTCTTTTTTATTAGATATTTTATTTATTTACATTTCAAATGTTATCCCTTTCCTAGTTTCCCCTCCACAAACCTCCTATCCCATCCCCCTCCCCCTGCTTCTATGAGGGTGTTCTCCCTCCCATCCACCTACTCTCTACCTCACTGCCCTGGCATGCCCCTAAACTGGGGCATTGAGTCTTCAGAGGACTGAGGGCCTCTCCTCCCATTGATGCCAGATAAGGCCATTCTCTGCTACATATGTAGCTGGAGCCACAGATCCCTCCATGTGTACTCTTTGGTTGGTGGTTTAGTTCCTGGGAGCTCTGAGGAGGAGGTCTAGTTGGTTGATATTGTTCTTCCTATACGATTGCAAACCCCTTCAACTCCTTTCCCTAACTCCCCATGCTTAGTCCAACGGTTGACTGAGACCATCCACATCTGTATTTGTCAGACTCTGGCAGAGCCTCTCAGGAGACAGCTATATCAGGCTTCTATCAGTAGGCCCTTCTTGGCATCAGCAATAGTCTTTGGGTTTGGCGTCTGTATATGGTATGGATCCCTAGGTGAGGCTGTCTCTGGATGACCTTTTCTTCCATCTCTGCTCCATGCTTTGTCCCCATATTTCCTTTAGACAGGAGCAAATCTAGGTTAAAAATTTGGAGATGAATGGGTGGTTCCATCCCTCAACTGGGGGCCTTGTCTAACTTCTGGATATGTTCTCTATAGATTCCCCATCCCCTTTGTTGGGTATTTCAGCTAATGTCATCCCAGTTCAGTCCTAGGAGCCTCTTGCTTTCCTGGCATCCGGGGCTTTCTAGTGGCTACCCCCAGTTCCCCATCCCCATTGCTACACATCTCTGTTCAATTTCCTAACTCTCTGTCTGTTATCCCTGTCTCCTCCCATACCTGATCCGGCTCCCCCTTTCCCATCCCTCTCCTCTCTTCCTCCCAGGTCCGTCCTACTCTACCTCCTGTGAGTATTTTATTCTCCCTTCTAAAAAGGGCTGAAACATCCACACTTTAGTCTTCCTTCTTCTTGAGCTTCATATGGTCTGTGAGGCTTACATCTCTTTGTGGTAAAATAGAAACTAATGTCTGGATGGATGTCCAACTTGCAGAGGTTAATTTAGGACCAGGTCCTGGAGTCACAGACAATAGGACATCCAAGTATGAACTTAGGAAGAGATGGTTCCAGAAGAGTGGCAATACAAGCTGAACAAAAAAAGGAATGTTGTCATATCTAAGCTCTCATTGACAGGGGTAAAATTTGTTATTGTACTCTACCAATCACTCTCCCAACTCCTGTCATCAACTGTCCTCTGAATGGCAATCTCCTCCTCCACGATCCACGGTGACAAGCATTGACCAACCTTAGGATGTGCAAGGTTTCACACTTACCTGTTCCCACCACAGATTTTCTTTCCATCCACATCTGTTATCTGTCCATGTATTCACTCTCAGTTTCCCAATCTATCTTGTTTTACAAAATAGAACTATTAAAAATGAGCCAGTGGTGCATACATAGCCTACAATGGGCGGAGCATCTGGACAGCATAGCTAAGGATCACTAGCACCACAAACAGATAAATACATAACCATAAAGGGAAGCCCATGAAATGATGAGGAGGTAAACAAAATTAACTACCTGGAAAGTAACTAACAAAGTACTTGTGGGGTTTAAGTTACCTTAGAAAGAAAATGTATAATATCATGGGGTAATCTATCAAGATCTAAAGCCTTTGACGCCAAGGTGACCCTACACACACACACACACACACACACACACACACACACACACACACACGTGAGTATCAACACACAAATAAATACATGTTTAAAAGATGTTAAGTGAGGGGTCCAATGGGAAAAAGAAACAAATTGTTTTTTAAAATGTAAAATAATAATTAGTTAAGTACTGGAAAAAGTCTTTGCACACCCATTTCCTAGTAGCGTTCTTTGCAGCAACAAAAGGCAGAAACACTCCCACATTTCACA